>NC_135396.1:14980000-15280000 GCF_051989625.1 Stigmatopora argus | reverse complement strand
CTAAATTTCCCCTAGGTAAGAGTGCGAGCATGAATGGTTGTCTGTCTTCTCGTGCCCTTCAATTGGCTAGCCACCAATACAGGGTGCCTACCACCTCGTGCCCGAAGTCAGCTGGGATAGGCTCCAGCACTCCGCGACCCTTGTGAGGATAAATCGAGTCAGAAAATGAATGAATGAATTTTGTTAAATGCCACAGTAATGTGAGAGAATTTTATATGGGCTCATGTTTGTGCCATCAGAAACTGAATGTGAAAATGCTGTAATGAATCAAGTCTGTCTAGAAATTTGAATCTTTTTAAATGTATTTAAATCATGTGACAAAATAGACAGCACGTAAATCAGGCCGACTTCTGTTGTAGCACATCAGAGTTACTCTGTTTTGTTTCGGACGTTCTTCCCGGGGGGTGGTGAGTTTTTAAAAGATATAGCAATAATAAGTGGCAGTTAATGTACTAAAAGAGTGCACTGGAGATAAAAACAGAACAAAGATGGAATACAGGGAAAATGGAGTAGGCAGACAAGTTTAATAGAACCTACCTCTCTATTATTGATCGCAGCAGGCTTTTCTATTCTCCTTAGCTTCAAGCAGTCAGTCATTGTGACCACTAATTAAGCAGCAAATTCTTATAATAAAAGAAGAGGATTTGCAAAAGATAAAAGCTTCATTAGTCTAGGCTGAACACTCCTGTCTCATTAACAGAGGAAGAGGAGCAGGACCGACATCTGTTTGATCATTAACTCACTTAGCCTGACATGCTTGTGAAATTTGTCACTGCTCCTCTCTTCTGCTTTTATCCACTCATGTACTATTTCTCAATTAAATATCACTTATCCGCCTATCCTTTCTTGTACTTTATTTTGCTTACAAACCTGTCTGTCTTCTTCACATAACAGTTCTTATCAGCTTAGATTCAGCTCACATATACAAAGGGACAGAAACAGATGAACCTTTCCCATTGCCTTTCATAGAGACACAAAAGGGGCAAAAGGAAGGATAAGGTATCACTGTTACTAACTTGACAGCATATTTAATTAACAGAAGTCCATCCACAGATGAGGTGTGTTTACACAGACATGTACTGTATATATTTACACATTAAAAATAAAGAGGGTAAAGTAAAGCATGCTTTGTAATTTGCACTGTACTGCATTGATGAGATCCAATGCCCTGTCCCAAAAGTAAACGAATGATGCAAAAGTCCCAAAAGAAAAATCTGCACAACAATGACAGATTAGAGCAGGGGTGTTCAAACTCTTTTGCTCCAAAATCTACTTTTCAAAGAGTAAATCTTCCACGATCTACCTTTTTTTACAGGCCACCAACAAAGCTCAGCAATTATTTCTGTTGATATTCCTCGCATTAGAAAACACGTATGGGAGCTGCAGGGAACGGGGCTGAAAATCCACTCTCGATTCATGCTAAAGCTTACTGCGGACATACTAAATTCATAAGAGCCTACCTAAGGAAACTGACAGCGGGAGAGCGAGAGTGATAGCAGTGGCGGGCCATCAGGGCCTTCAAGGCCTTCTCTGCTGGCCTAAGAAATATCTGAATCATATATTATATTTTGTCCATCAATACTTATTAAATAATTCCAAATTGTCTGTTAGCTTCCTTTCATTTATTTCCCCCGTGTTGCACTGCTTCCAGATGTGTGTTTTCATATTGACACATTTAACCAATCACATTTAAGCCATTATTTGTTGCCAGGGTCAGAAATCTGCCTCAAGGCCTTCAAAATCAGTTCTGCAGGCTCTGCTGCATTAAACAAGCGTCAATAAGACTGTTGCTTTAACCAATCAGATTTTGAGTTGGCAACACCACAATGCCTTCTAGCAGGCGTAGGGATACGTCATTGCCTTTTCGCAGGCGTGGGGATACGCCATTGCTTTCACCAACTATGATTGGCTAGTGATAGAGTAGGCGGGCCAAAGCCAGAGTGAGCCAGCTAGAGCTCGCAAACTCAACCCACAATGGCCGACGGAGGAAAACAAATGGATTTGGTTGCAGATTTGCTCACAAAGCCATTTTCCAGACGGACCTTTCCAGAAAGGGCGGTCAACTCCGAAGCTAGCAAGCCTGTTACAGCCGAGAAAAGGGTGTGTCCACCACTTTCAGTTCGCTAACTACGAGCGCTACTCCTGGCTCACAGGCTCCGAGGAACACTGCAAATTGTATTGCTGGGAGTGCTTGTTATTTGCCACCGATCGACATGGCGTTTGGAGCAACACTGGATTTGCAAATTTGACTTGTTTAACCAAAGCAGCAACGAGACACCAACGCACTGCCGGACACCAACAGTGCTCTCCAAAACCTTTTGGGAAACCCGAGTTCAGCGAGCAAGGGCGCAGGGAAACAGAGCGCCACAACGAAAAGGTAAAGAAAAATAGGGAAATCTTAAAAAGTTTGATAGACTGTAAACTTTCATTTCAGGGACACGACGAGGAAAGACCAGCAGGCGTGTCCGCAGAGGCATTTATACTTTTGCTTTCTTCTTCTGTGGTGTGGTTAGAACCAATCATTGCAGCTCAGAAGAGGAGGACCCTGACTTCCGCCAATTTTCATCTGTCTTCCAATTGCAACCTTTTTTTAAATAATTAATTGTGGAAAACGTGGTGAATTTGCGATAAGTGAAGTCGCGATAATCGAGGGATTATTACTAGTATATAACTGAATTATATGCAATAATTCACGTTTAAAATGCTCAGTACCTATACATCTAAACCCTTTTTCCAGATATAGAAAAAAATGGGAGTGGTTCAATTTGTCTCATGAATCAATTACTCTTGCAAGAAAAGTATCTGAAAATAATATACATAACCAAGAAGCAGCTCATAAGATAGAAAGTTTAACAGGAAAACAAGTTTTTTTTTTTTTTAAATGTTATTATTTATTATCATTATTATTATTATTATTATTATTATTATTATTATTATTATTATTATTATTTTACAACAACAAGACAAAACTAAGGCTGAGGCTTTTCTTACGTTCTTCACTTATAGCAGTTTTTCTGTTTAGGTGCAGGTAAACTTGAGCCAATCCCACCCTATTTGGAGGAAGCTGTCCTGTGTATGTAGTCTGTCAAAAATACCAACGATTCCAATTAAAGCCTATTGGAAAATTATTCTTTGGTTCAGGAAAGCGTCAGTCTGTGTTGAACATTCGCATTTGCATAGGGACTTGTTTTAAGTGAAGTTGAATGATTATTTGATAAAGATTTACATTTTAAAAGAAAAAAGTATTACCAACTATTATTTACACAAGCTTAAGAATTAGCTTTTATGTCTGTAGTAACAACATTAAACCTTCACTCCAATCTCTGTTATACAGAGAGACTCGGAGGGGACAACCTGCTCGAAAAATATTCACATGAAGTCTGCACAAAACATTGCTCCAGCTCAGTAGGTTTGAACCAAGATCAACAGTGAATGTGAAAGGACTATCAATGTGTGTGAGTGGCTATCTGATGTCCAAGCGTAATCCTATGTGTTGGGCCCACTATATGGGAAACTAATAAAGGAGATCATTTCCCACCAAAGGCAAATTGCGCCACTCTCAGAATATAGCCCCAAAAAACGGTACAGTATTCATTGTTTCACTCGCAAAGCAATCTCTTGCTTTCCTACTGCCTCATACACATTTTGATATTCACTCTCTACATGGTACAGTGATCAGCTGGTCTAAGGACAATTGCATCATGACAAAAAGAAACAGGAGGGGAAACAGGGGATGGGGTAAGTTTCCTCTGACTTTGTCCAATCGGAAAGCAGGAAGCCGGACCCTTCCGTTCCAAACACATTCACCACAAACATCATTTGCACTCACCACCATAATATTGCTCACTTGAAAGCACACACAGATGAGAATAATGTAATTTTCCCAATGTTACTTGTACTTGGTTCAACATGAAACCTATAAGCACAAGAACATAGTGCAAACATTGTAACGATTATAAAGTTGCAAGAAAAACCATGTGGAGCTTGAAATTGCTGTTTCTACTGGACACATAATTTTATTTTAAAGTGCACTTTTCAATTCTCAAAAAAGATTGCTAAATGTAACCCTCTTTGATATAACAACAATTACATCAGAAATGTTAACTCCTTTACAGGACATTGAAAATTTTTAAATGTTCATGCAAGTATTTCTATAGGATTTTATGTCAATCAATATGTTTTAGGACAATTTGTCTATAAATAGAGAAAGGTTAGACATATGGAGATGTGACATACTAGAGTGTTTGATTTATTAGTGTGACATGCTAGAGTGTTTGATTTATTAACGATTGCATGTAAAGAAGCTATGACGAGTTTGGATTGAATGTGTGTATCGGTGTTCGATTGGTGATCCTTGGATCCACATGGCAAGTGTGGGGCATGTTAAAGTAGATCGGTATTCGATTATTGATGTCTTAGCAAATAGCTTGAGGCACGGGAGGTCTGCTGAATCATTACAGTAAAAGTTGGATTGAACTAACAACAACATCTCTCTGTTCTGATTATTTCCCCCTGTGTGTTAAGGTATGCTGTTTGTTGTAAAGGCTGTTTGAGTTTGGGGTTTGTAATATACACTGTTTAGCGTGTGAGAAAAGAGATAATGGTTATTAATGTTTATTTACGTTTGAATTACGGGCGTGAATGTGAGAGTCTCGGGTCACGCACATGGAATAGCATTTAGCACGCTACCTTCGGCCACCATTATCGTTGACAGTGTCTATAACGGTCATAGAAATGATGTTATATTATTGATATTGCATTGTTTGCCCTGTTGAATAATAGTAGGACTACTAGAAGTTGTACAAGTAAAAGATATAACAAGTTATGACCGTGTGTTGAACGAGTGTGTGTGTGCATTGGGTTTTGGGTTCTAAAGTGTTGAATATATATATATATTTATATATATAGGTGTAATTGTACATTATGTTTTGGGTTCTAACGTGTTGATAATGTATATATATGGGTGTAATTGTATGTTATGGGTTTTTGTGTTAATTGATTACAGTAAAAGTTGGATTGAACTAACAACAACATCTCTCTGTTCTGATTATTTCCCCCTGTGTGTTAAGATCAAATGCAGGGTGTAACAGAGACATTGAGTAATATAAATGTAATTGTCGTGCCTTGAAAATCAGATGTCATTTTCTCATAATTTTGTGGAGAAATACATGTTATACCAAAGGACTGACATAGTTTTACATGCAGTTTGGATTTGCAGATTTGAAAAGCAGTACTTAGGTGACAATGGATTGTGGCTCATTAAATGTGTATGTACTGTAAAGGTATGAGTGTATTACTAGTTTATATATATGTACACTATTTATATGGGGGTGGGTGTGTACATGTGTAAGGGGAAATGAGCTAATTTGTCTGTGTATCCTGACCATGTTCATACACGCTGCTGCTTCTGCTATAATGAGGAACACATTCGGTCTTCTATTACTTCCACATGTGGCACAGAGCTACGAGGGCAGCTGGTAGAATAAAATCAGTGCTTATATTCACTCAAACCCGACACACACTTTTATTAATTACCTGGTATTTTCAGAACTTTTCTGAATAATAATAATAATAACAACAATAACAACAAGAACAGTAACAATAATGATAACAATAATAATACTAACAACAATAACAACAAGAACAATAACGACAACAATAATAATACTAACAACAATAACAACAAGAAGAGTAACGATAACAATAACAATAACGATAACAATAATAATACTAACAACAAGAAGAGTAACAATAATAATAATAATTAATAATAATAATAGTGAATATGGAGATACTTGAAGTGACTAGGTTAGATACGGTAGAGCAGGGGTCGGGAATCTTGACAGAGAGAGCCATGAACAATTCATACTTTCAAATTCCTTTAGAGCCATACACAGAATTTAAAAGTAAACATACCTTTTTAAAATTCATTTCACCACTTTTAAAGTAGAAAAAGTCTCCTATTGGTCCGTTCGGGAATCAATTCTCACTGACGGTTTCCATATTTTTAGCGGAGAGCCATATCCACCGATCAAAAGAGCCACATATGGCTCCTGAGCCATAGGTGCCCTACTGCTGCGGTAGAGGGTATTGGGAAGCATGTACATACATCCTCCCCGCTGCTCTCAACAGGCTGATTGAATAAAGAGATCAGACATGATCAAACAATATTTAACACAGTAGTGGACATACACAGTTTTGAGAATCATAAGTTTCTGTCTTATGTTTCACTTATTTCTCTGTTAGACATTATGAGAGACGCAAAGACTAGTATTTTTCCCTTTATTAAAGTAAATTATATGTGCAGTGGTTTCTGAATGGGCCCTTAGACAGGTATTTCTCTTGGCATCGTCCACTACAGCCAATTCTCACTTTAACCATAAATAACAGTGCCATTTGACTTGTGTGTCTTTAAAACAAAACCTGCATCTTATAACCATAAAAAGTCCTGCCCGTGGAGATCATTTGGAGCCGAATAATATAAAAATTTGGCAGCTACATTCATACCATCTTACTATCCAAACATATGTCGTCGGGAAAAAAAATGCAAGAATGTTGAGTCTGAATACCCCTGAATACAGCTCACTGGTGTTTTTTTTTCTTTATAAAATATGAGATTGTTCTTGCATGTGTAAGACAAATTGGTCTCCTACTCAGGAATATGCTGTACTACAATGATCGGTGTAAATGATAAAAGTTGCCATTTCAGGAGGAAAAGGCGGAGGAGGAAAAATGTGCATAAACAGTATTTGAAGATATGGAATGACCACAGCCGCCTTGTAGTGTAGAGGTTCACTCACCTGACTTTGATACGGGCAGGCGCGGGCTTGATTCTCACTAGTGGCGGTATGATTGTGAGTGCGGATGGTCATTTTTCTCACTGTGTCCCTATGGCAGACTAGTGACCAGTCTCGGGTGTAGTCTGCCTTTCGCCTGAAGTCTGCTGGGTTAGGCTCCAGCAACGCCTGCAACCCTTTTGAGGATACGCGGATAAGTTGATCCGAGTGGGAAGGGTCTCATTAATTTTTTTTTTGCTTGCGTCTCCTCACTGACACCCAAATTCCTATCAGTCACGTAATCAAAAGACGCACAATACAAGCTGCAACCAAACCGGACACCTACGGAAAAGTGTTTTTCAGTGTATCAACCAATAAATATCTCGGAATGCAACTGACTCTGTTTTGTTCATTGCTTTTTGTTTACTTGTCATTTTTTTTAAAATAATTTGTGACAATATGTTAAAACAGAAGGCTGTTGGCAGATTTGCAAAATTAGAAGATGTGCCAGGAATTGGGTGCTTGACGCCTTCTAATCTGCAAGTCTGGTTTAAAAACGTTTCCATTCTGAAATAGATGCAAAAGTATGGGACCTAAAGTCAGATCACTTTATCGTATTTGGGATCACCACCAATATGTATTGTTTTTGGTTCTATATTTTAAGATTGAAATACTTTCTTATGGTGTGAGGCACTATTAAGGGGTTTAAATGGAAATATAAAATCAACGATAAATAATCTTTATGTAAACGACTGTTGCTCAAAGTATCTAAAGGTGGCATGAAATGGTGGCCATGACAAAAAAGTAAAATGACTGCACCAATGTAGTTTTACATGGCAAAAACAAATTTTACACTTAAGCCTGTCTGTTTTTACCACATCATAGTTATTGCACTGACTTTCTCTGTGTGACATAATTTTCTGTTTGGAGATTTCTTTTGTGAGCATGGCCAAGGCAGCAGAGAGTTTTGGTGGATGGATTTCTGTCCAAAACATGATCTTCCATCCTTTTTAATGTGAATGGACAAAGTAATTAATAGAACTTTTAGTGTGATCCATGAATGGCAGCCACACTTGAAATCAATGTGTGCAGTTACACAGCTCACATTTGCATTGCATCTTCATTGCATCACTGCTCCGGTGGTTGGAGGTGATTTGCAAGGCTTCTATTTTTGAAGGATGCCTCAAGCAATTTCGACAATCTATCTTAATGTATCATGAGAGACACCGAAAGTTCCCTCTGGCTAAATAATAAAATAAATGACTGATTTTCAAAATAAAATGAAGTCTATCACATGATAAGGGGACCTGCGTTCAACTCCAGATTCAAATGGTCTTTTACATTTGTAAATCAGTCAATAAAGAGCAGGGGTAGGGAACCTATGGCTCGGGAGCCACATGCGGCTCTTTTGATGAGTGCATGAGGCTCTCCGCTAACCCGTGAGCTAAAATATGGAAACAGCTGAGTCCCAAACACACCAATAGGAGCGATTCATCAGCACTGTGGCTTTGACACGACCTCTAGCGCCTTTTAATCATATTTTTGTAATTAGACTCTTCTCCATGCATATCATCATTGATACTCATTGATTAGCAACGTTATCAAAAGAAATCAGTCTTTATGTACTTTAAAAGAGGTGAAATGACTAAAAACGCATATATTTTCATGTATTTTGACATTTTGAGTATGGCTCTCAGGAAGATGATTTATATATATATATATATATATATATATATATATATATATATATATATATATATATATATATATATATATATATATATATATATATATATATATATATATAAACAATTTATGGCTCTCTCTGTTTAAAAGGTTCCCGACCCCTGATATAGATGCTAAAAATTAGAGTATAAGCAGTAGAGATGAACATTGAAGAATGTTGGCAGTTACAGGGCAACCATTTTGTAAGGTCAGTTATGCGCACAAACATACACTGATAGACCTGAGGATGGGGATGTGTGATGTTGGGTATAAATAACGTGATGAGAAAGGAAAGGTCATTTGGGATACCCATATTTTTCCCATTAAGCTCCTTTTTCATACCATAGAAGCGACGGTTAGACAAATATAGGGGTGCACAATGAGGAAATAATAGACGCAAAAGGAAAGGAACAGTTCTAATGATGTGGTGATTGATGAGGGGCCCTCAACTCTGACCTCACATTAGTACAGAGCCTGAGAACCAGAGCTGTGTTCTGCAAATGTGTGGTAAGTTTGAACTCTGTTTCTGAATTCTAAATTTGAACATTTACAGTACAAAGCATTCTTCAAGACAGATACAATGAATGAAAAAACACCATAGATGTGGGAATAATATTCAACTGTCAATTTTTATGATTTCCGTCTAAGCTAAGGACTGAAGAGAAGTTTCTCTTTCAGTCCATGCTGCCAATGCAGTGTGAGGAACTGTATGGAAAAAGCTGGGGGAACAGGGTAGTGGCCATGGGATTCCACAAGCTGGTGGCACATTAAGTCAGTAAAATGAAATATACTAAAATAAACACTTTTTCATATTGGCTTGCGGAGAGCATACAGACACAACACATGCACGGGAACACACAGTTTGACACTGAAAAGGCCAAAGTAAGTTAAATAAGGACCAGATGAAGCAGCCTTGAGATACTAGTGAAACATATGTTGACACACAGAAGCACAAGCTTGTTTCTTTGATTCGGCTACAGCTGCGACCACAAGTCAATTCTCTCTTCATTTTTATAATCATCATCTCTCATTCATGCAACCACAGCAGGAACTGCAACACCACTTATTCGTTATGGAGCAATAAATTATAAAAATATGTTTGCGCCTTGGTAACACATTTAAACACTGTTTTCCCACTCACTCACAACAGCTTTTTTTAACCGCCTCTCTTATTTTAATCTTCCTTTTTAGGAATACACATATTACCCCTTGTTGTCAGAGAGCAGTTACTAAAAATCTCAGCAAAATGAAACAAAACGTGAAAAATTTAATAAATGGGGAATGATTTGCTTTTATTCCTGTTCATAACAAACAAAGTGGTAAAGGAAATGTGGTGGCAACAGTGTCAGATGCACTATAATATAATTTGTTTAATCTTCAGCTGAATCTCAAAAGAGTCCAGTGTTTTTTTTCTTCTTGGCCTTTCCCGTCCACCCTCAGCATATCTTTCTCTGACAAATTCACTGACAAATTCACTGAAGTACAGCCAGGTCGTTTTTAAAAGACTGCTACCCCTCTCAACTAACATCGTTTGTCTTTGCTTTATGAGGGCATTCCCTTGACCCGCTCTATTTTATGTTTAAGACAATATTTGTCCTGCTGCTTTTTGGCCGTTTCTCCACTCAGCTGCATCACCTCAATGAAGAGATACTGCATCTACAGTACATTTGGACATGTTCTTGTTATTAACTTCTTTCACTATCCATTGTCCATATAATGTTTAATGTACTCACTGATTTAGCTTGGCAGCCAAAGGTATTTGGTGAATGGTCTTACACTTTTCCAACTTTAAGACAGTCAAAGAGCTTTGACACTATATGTGCTTATTTACGTAGAATCAGGGGTAACGTAATATATAAATTGTAGTAATGTAATACATTTTGCGGGTATAAGTAGTCTAATTTTGGGGTTGTACATATTTTTGGGTGACTGTAATTCAAGTGCCAGCCCAGACACAGAATTATTGGAATAGAAGCAATTACACTCAAGTAAGACAAACTAGTTTAAGGTGAACAAAAAAAAATAACAGACACAGATGGGTGCAGAAAGCCCTGCACATACACAGACCTCCCCAATCCCTTAAATCCATTTCATGTGTTTACTAAAAAGCTTTTCCAAAACGCAGAGAAAACCACATACTAATTTGAGGCTACAACTTTGTGGCTGTTACCACATTAACACAAACATGCGCACATGGACAGACATGGACAGGCAGAGGAAAAATAACATGCTCAATATCAAGCTCACTCACACAAGTCAACACGTACACATACACAGCCATTGCAATAACCATTCCTAACACTATCTCCAAGATATTTGTTGTCATTTTCAGAGAATGTACCATGATTAGCTTAAGTGTTGAATTACACATTACCATGGCCACATGTGTAAATTGTTCTCTAGCATATTCACTGCTGTGAAATTACATCATATGGAAATAGAAATGTAAGAGCAAGGATGATAATGACACGTTTCTCATCAAATGCCATTACTCAAGCCAGACATCTTTCCACACCAGGCAGCTCATGCACTGGCAATGATTTGGCCACTTCATCCTCTGAGCACATCTGTGTATCACATTCTGATTGGTTTTATTGTAAAATAATGTTCTACATATGAGATGGGAGTCAAGATTTAAGTAAATATGCCTGTCACTGCCCTGAGGGTTGCAACCTGCATCTCCCAATAAGGTATTGAATTGTCTTTTTACAGATTAAATACCATACAGAGGGACACTAATCCAGTGAATTACTACTTCAGCATCCTTCATAAATGAATATTTGTCCTCACAACAACATACAAACCACATCACGCCCCCCGTGACTCAGAAAAGGAGAGACACAATCCCAGCATGGATGCATGTTGGGCTCCATTCACTTAAAATCTACCGAATGGTAAATATCTTTCATTTACGACCCTTGACTCTAAAAACAAACCTTATGATTGATAATCTAATCATTTATCTCATTTATAATAATTTGATATTTTCGACACCATCCAGGACAACAAAGCCTTGATGTTTTGGCTCCCATTCCATTGACTAAAACATGCTAACCATCTAACGCCAGTATATTTTACTGCAGTTTAATGTTCCCTCTGAACTGCGCTCGTGCATAATTGCGCATTACTCTCGTGTTCTCCGCGCACAGCAAACATATGCAGCACACTAAATAAAATGCAACCTGAATTGTAAAAAAAAAACACACATTACAATTTTTTTCTGTGCCATTTTGCAACGCAACTCAGATAGTGGCAGCCTGTCACTGACAAACGACAAGAAACGGTAATTACGGATAGAGCCATGACTAACACTGTCTAGCCTGTCTATATGAGGCAGTTCACGTCACGTGTTTACTTCCGCGGCATGAGTAAATGTTAACGACATTGATTGGCTGCGTTAGTTACGCGTTATGCACAGGTGCATGTGTTTTGCAGGTTAGCATATAGCTAACAGTTCAGCGGAGTTGCTGCCAAGCCTTTATCATGGCGAAACAAGCCGAAGTAAAAAAAATGGTTATTTTAAGATGAAATGGCTGTCGGAGTATGTGCAAATAGAAGAACAATTTGGGTGAGAAAAATATCTGCAAAAAAATGCACCGAAGCTAAAGTTGTAACCAAGTTTTCCGATGGAAAAATATTGTATATAAATGGAAGCTTGACTATCTCAAGTGTCACATTCAGCAGACAAGGATTTTGAACGAGAATGAGAAGTGAGAAGGACCGATGTGAAAAATAAGGTAAAATTTTAGTCGGATTTGTGAATATTCTTGTGACAAATTAAAATGTTTTATTCATAGATATTAATCATTACATTTTATTATGACTAGATCATTTATGGGTATTAGACATTCACCTGCTTATGGCAGGGGCTATACTGGTGTGTGCTCATCGTGAGCATTTATGATGTTGCTCACACTGGTCCTCTGTGTGCTCAGGGAGGTTGTCTGTATGCCCAGACATATGAAAAAAGGGAACATTGCTGCAGTTTATCTCAAACTGCAACACAAGTCATTGGTCACTTGGTCAAAGCAGTATTGGAAAATATTCTGAAAAAAATCAACAGGCTTTATCCACATCCTATTATATATGTCCAATTACTAAATTCAACCCTCGGTCAGATGGAAAAAAAAGAAAATCTATATATATAATATTTATATTGGCAGTATTCGTGTTGCTCCAATTTCTTACACCACACATGAACAATTTTCTGATAAAACAATGAAATTTCCTGGGGGGGAAAAACCCCAAAATGCCGACTACCACAATAATGAAACTGAAATACTAAAGAGCCTGTCCGTTTGTGATGTCACTTGTTAGTAACACTGTAGTATTCTGGCCAAGAGCTAAATGGGATTAAAACTTTTTTTTCTGTTTTTTGGGGTGTTTGCTTGTACAGTATAGCAACATCAGGTTCCTACGCTGGCAGCTCCTTAAACATACATTCACACCAAGCCTCCCAAGCGTTAAATGAATTCACCATGGGTTAGAATAAAACATGATCATTCAGATTTCAATGAATATTTGTTGAAGTGCATGGCTGTAATTAAACTCAAGCAACATGTAGAGCAGGGGTCCCCAAACTTTTTCCTGTGAGGGCTACATAGCCTTTCCCTTCTCTGATGGGGGGCCGGTGTCAGTTTGTAACAGAAAAAGTGTGACGATCATAGGGCAGCTTAAAAAAAAATTGTTTTCCTGAAAGCCACACATAACCAAATAACCCTTTCCAGGTTCTTTACAGAAAAAAGTCAGAAAACAAATAATAACACTATTAATGAAATAAATAATAACTAAATAACCCTCTCTGAGTTCTTCACAGAAAAAAAATTGAAATAAATAACACTATTTATGAAATAAATAATAACTAAATAACTCTCTCTGGGTTCTTCATAGAAAAAAAGCCATGGAACATTAACTTTCTGTTGTGCCATGCACAATCTTAACAGATAAAAGTTCAGCTCAGTTGTCAGAGCAGAATCTCTCTCACGTCAACACTTTGCAGCACAGTGCTTGCTGGTGAATTAGGCAGTGGACTCGTAGCGGGGCGGTGAGACCCCTTTTTTCCAACTCCCGGTTCATGCGTCCCATTAGACCGCGAGTTTCGCCCACCATGCTAGGAGCCACGTCAGTTGTGATGCTAGCTAGCTTTGACCAGTCCAGGTCCAACTTCTCCATGGTTTGGCACACTTTGTCAAAAATATCCTCTCCCGTTGTAGTCACTTTGAGACTTTGGAGGGCTGCCAGATCCTCGCATATCTCAAAGTTTGCGCTAACTCCATGAATAAAAATGAGCAGTTGTGCTGTGTCTTGCACGTCCGTGCTTTCATCCAGTGCTAATGAAAAAAAGTCAAATTCTTTCGTCTTCTGCTGCAGCTGGGCATATACATTACTCCCGATTTCTTCAACGCATCTGGTCATTGTACTCGCCGACAGACTTACGGCATTAAATGCATCTTTCTTCTTGGGACACACCTCCTCCGCGACAGCATCCATACATTTCTTGACAAACTCTCTGTCAGTGAAAGGCTTACCGCTGCTTGCTATCAGTTTAGCAACTCGAAAGCTGGCCCGAACGGATGCCTGGTTCAGCTGAGCTTGGCGTACAAATGTATTCTGCTGAGATAGTAGTCCAGTTTTTCGCTTTGAGTTTGTCTGCTCGTATTTGGCCTTGCAAGCTATCATACTTGTCTTTGTGACGGGATTCATAGTGTCGGCGAAGATTGTATTCTTTGAATACCGCCACCGTCTCTTGACAGATGAGACAAATAGCCTTTTCTTTGCATTGAACAAAAAAATAATCGTTTGTCCACTCCAGGTTAAATACCCTGCATTCTGAATCAATTTTTCTCTTACCTAACTTTTTCGCCATTATTCCGTTCTCTTTGACAGGGCGGGGCCTAGGATTTTTTGGGGGGGGGGGAAAAATTCTGGATTTTTTTTTTTTCCCAAATAGGAAATAAATCCGATAGCATCTCTGGTATTGTTCAGAGGGTCGGGCCAAATGTGCTGACGGGCCGTAGCCGGCCCGCGGGCCATAGTTTTGTGACCCCTGATGTAGAGTGTTCCACTGTACCAAAGGCTTTTATTTTGTACATGTAATCATTTCACTATAGATACTTTCAATTGTGTACAACATTGTGGCTTTTTTATTTTATTTTCATGCTTTACAAAAGGTAATTACCCATTTTATTAATTTGTAATATATATACTTTTACCTTTAAAACATTTTTAAAGTTGTGCCTCAATGAATAAGGATACCCACATAGTATTTGAATGATGGTAAATGAAATTCAAACACAACACAATCGGTCCCAAAATGTATGAGAAACTGTCTACTACGTTGGAATGAATTCGATATGTTTGGAAGAGAACTAGAGCAATGGGCCCCCTCCTTGCAAAGTACATATACGTGTATTGCCTTTATTGGTGTTAGTGGAGAGAGTCCAGTCTGACAAAATCAAAAATATTCCTTGTGTGATCTACTGACTTGAAATTTGAAGTAGATCTCCTTTCTTTATTTGTAACCGGGCCAGCCTTCAATCTTTTCTTCTATTTACATTGGCTCCTCCCACTAGAGTTCCCATTGTGTAGTTGAAAAGATCAGGAACAAACGTTTCCCCCCAGTTGAAACCAGTTGGTCTGGCAGCACCTTGCATGACAGCAGTATCCCATTGATGTCTGAATACGTGCATGAGTGTGAACATACACGTAAAGCACTTTCTGACACCTGTCTGTCAAAGGCACTATTTGAGTATAGTTGCTTTACAGTCATACCTTGGGATACGAGCTTAATGCATTCCAGGACTGAGCTCGTATGTCAATTTATTCGTATCTCAAATCAACGTTTCCCATAGAAATGAACTAAATACAGTGGTACCTCTACATACGAGCAGCTCTACCTACGAGATGCTTGAGATATGAGGAAAAGTTCTAGCAAATAATTCGCTGTAGATACGAGAAAAATTTCGAGATGCGAGAAAGCCAGATGGCCATGACATGAGAGGCTTTTTATCATTGTAGCGCACTGTCTTTTTTGTCGCATCTCGTTCGTGTATAACAGATATCTACGAGCACTGAACGATTTCTTCACACGAGTTTCTCCTACACATGGACCAGAAAACGCACAACGCACATGCGCGGGCAAAAAGAGGGCTTTCTGGGTAATGAAGTATATTCGTGCACACAACACCGATAGCCAATGCCACCCTTTCTCAGAATAAAACTTCATTACCTACAATCAATTCGTGGGTAGGCTGAGCTGTTGCATTTCCTGTTTTACTTCCTTAGCCTGTTAGCTCCCGCGATGGTCGTGCGTTATCCTATTGTGAGGATATTTGTGTGCATCATTTTTGGAATATTTTGAAGGGAATACAACAGCAAACAGCCCATCGATAGCGAACGTGAGGGTGGAGGCGTTGCAAACAGCTAACCCAGAGAACAAAGGTTAAAAAAAATAAAACAAAATTAGAATTCAGCTTTGTGTAAAGTTACATTAAACATATATTTGAGTGTGTCTGTATATATTAATCCAAGTTAATTTAAATTTGTTTGTTCGGTTACGAGTGGGTTGCCGTGGATAAAGTCCCGGAACGAATTAAGCTCGTATGTAGAGGTACCACTGTACAAATTAATTGGTTCCCACCCTCTGAAAAAAACCCACCAAAAACAGGATATTACAATGGAAAAAGATATTTGTGTTGGTTGTAATTCACCATCTACTAACAGAGTAACACATAACCAGTGGTTATGATGTTTAATAATAAAATGAGGCATTATTCAATACAACGAGGAATTTACGGATGGGCGAGAGTGAGAGAGAGAGAGAGAGAGAGAGACTTGATGGATACGCTTGTAACGTATCATAAACTTTAAATTTAACTTAAATGAACGTAGATTCCTATACACACACTTAAAAAAAGTTTTAATCTTACGTTACACTAAATTTAAACCTTCTTGTGCAATAACCAAGCCAAAGAGGTGAATGTATTCCATCGCGGCTTTCGAAGCGAACTTTCTGCTTCTCCATACCTATTGACGAGCCCATTCAGTCACCCCTACACTACTCATGTTTTTCGATTATTTCGTCCTTAATATCGATTGTCATCATACGCCTTTTCTTCGTACTACCCTTCATTGCACCGACTTGCTTTGGACCCATTGTGTTTCGCAAAAAAACCACAGAAAAAATGCAACGCTCTGCCCAGTGCTCGTAGAGATTTTTGCACGAGGGAGATGCGGCGAGAAAGAATAAGCATCGTTGAAATCATAAGCATCCTCTCGTCATCTCGTATGCTCGTATCTCGAAATGTGTCTCGTATCTCAAGGTAAACATTTGCTCAGAATTTTACTCGTAACTCAAATTCCTCGAATGTTGGGGCACTCGTATGTCAAGGTATTACAGTACTATGCCTGAACAATAGCAAATGCATTGTAGGGGTAAAAAACATTTCTAAGTGCCCTTGCGGTTCAGATAAACGATCAATGCATGGCCTGTGCTTTTTATTCATTTATTGTCCTCAGTATGCAAAATACATTCGCCTCCCAATAATCCAAAATTTGTCAGCTGTGAGCAACAGTTCAATCCCCAAATGCTTTTGTTACACAACACCGACCTAACCAATAACTCTCTCATCACAACTTAAATAATTTTCCTCTCAAAAGTTAGGCGTTTTCAAGAAATATCCATGATCCTCAATGTTGCATTGCAATCTGCCATGTTGTTGCAGCCAGCTGCTCCGATGTTTCCCTTGTGTGAGGTCACATTTTTCTGAGCGTGAGAGAGAGAGAGGGAGAGAGAGAGATACACATTTTTATTTGTGCTTAGTGCTAGAGTTAACCTCAACTGGAATTTAAGAAACTCTGATAACCATCAGAATTGAACGCTGATGACTTTTCAAAATGTTCCAAACTAAACTAATCAGTTTCAGTCAGCACTGGTCGATTAAAAATTCAAAAGCTCCCCATCATACAGAATATGTGTAGGGTCTGTCTGTGCCTGCGAGATGGGACAGTAACAAGCTTTTTAGAGGCATATCATAGTTTTCAGGTGAGGTAATGTGTCTAAAGGCTCAATTATACCATATCTATCAAGAAATGGCAGCCGGGTCAAATACCCAGCCATTATAATTGATGTACGAGTTTAGGTTCCCTGCATTTTCTTCTTTGTTGCTGGTCCAGCCTTCACAACCCCCCACATCACTTCTATTATTGTTTTTGTTCTATCAGACCAACATATTTGATCAGAGTAGCATATCCATACTTCAGTCAGATAGCTGAGACTAGTTTTTCAGAATAGCATTCCCACGAATGCAAAATCTATGTTGTAGTCAGTGGAAAATTTCAGAATTGAAAAACAATTTATGCACGGGAATACTTAAATGTAGAAAAGCAAAACGTGACACTGACAAAAGCTGATCCAAAAATGGATTTAAAAAAATGAAAACGCAAATCACCTTTTATTTCAATAAAAGGTAGGCCGAAAACATGAGTAAAATTGTAATTTAACAGTCATGTCTGGTTACTGCAAAGCTAGTAAATTTGCAATTTTCTTCAGCACGTGTGCAGAAATGTGTTTTTTGCTCATACGATGGGTATGCTGGCCTGATAGAACACCAGTATTCTGTAATATTTTGCTACCCCTCTGAAATTGCTACTCTGGAGTTTTGCTCATGCATGCTTGCGTCATTGTTTTTACACCCATAATTCTTTCCTCTCTTTTTTAAGCTCTCAATCATTGGTGAGTACAGCACTCAGCACGATTTATGTGATAGGGTGCAATGGAGCCATTAAAGTATGTGCCTGCTCAAAAGTAACGTTTAAAAAAAATCTAAAGTACCTTTGATTAATATCACAGGTGTATCAAGGTGAATATCATCAATCTGTTAATGAACTGAGTATTAGAAGCATTTTGATTGGTGCTGAGGAGTCATCAAGATATGCTTCCACATGAATGAAAGATAAAAGATTTATTCATTTAGTAACGTTAGCGTGATTAGATGGATGCAGCTATAGAAACTCAGTGGAAGTAAAATGTAGGTTTTTTTGACACATCATTTTCTAATGCCCAAAGTTTTAACTGCTCTTCACGTGCTCTTAGTTTACTGAAGGAAGCTATTTAAATTTGTTCTGTTTTACAATCTATCAGACTAGCGCCTCTACATTCTCAGTCGAGCATTTCAGACAGTTGAGTTCACAGTTTAAGTATAAAAGAGTTGTAAATAGTAGACATGAGATGCACACCTGGTAATCTACTCTGCTGTTTACAGGACCCACAGGTATACTGTTGGATGGTAGTTTCCTGGAAAAGGCCACATTTACTTCCATCATTCTTAGGATTATAGCAAAAAGGTCTGTGGTTTAGGAGTTGCAGTGTCATTGTTGCACATCACTTCAAAGAACAAATTGTCTCAAAAAATATGATTTCCTCCAGGAAGCTGTTTATCTACTGTTGCTGGGATTGTAAATACATTCACACAAATGCTTTTTGATTCATTAAAAAATGTGACACTGCCTCCATGCAAATGCTTTTTGATTCATTAAAAAATGTGACACTGCCTCCTTGCCTTGGCTTTCTTTATATTTTTGAGAAATATGTTACCTTTTGAGAATTGTGTTCATACTGGTTTGTTTTACCAGGTTTCCGTACCATATGTCGTGAATAAATGTTTTGTCATGGTGACATGTGTTCAGCATTTGCCAGTTACCAGTACCGGTGCAATCCTTGGCGTGAGCTGAGAAAAAGTGAAATAAAAATTGTATACCAATTTTTAGTCACAAATGATGGGTTATACACGTTACACGCGTTATACTCAAATGAATACGGTAGCCCTCTGACTGAAAAACTGCTATGAATTTTATAAGTACAATTGATCCAAAAATGTTTTGCGCACATGTATAACCTTTTTATTTTTAAAAGGACTCAGAATTATCAATTTTATAAATGATTTAAAATGTAGTAATAAATAGTAGAAATAAATGTTTCAGAAATCAGCATACTGACATATCCCAACATAAATATGCACTTAAAACAATCATAGGTCTGAAACTACTGTTTTAAATCTAAGTGAGTCACTTTCTCAAGCTGCCTAAACAAATCAAAATTGGTAAAACAGAGGCGTAAACACACACAAGATATTTTAATGTTAATTACAGGCTACCTGCTAAATGACAGGCAGACAAAATGGCTATACTTTGGTCTGTGGTAGTAATAACACTTAGCAGGACAAACAAATACACCACATCCTCCACCTCACACAGACTGCACTGTGGGTGCATCATAATACCTAACCATAAATCATACTGTTGGTAACTGTATAAAACCATACAAGTCAAGTGGTGTATAAGTTTCAGCTTAGAAAGTTAGAGAATGTACATTCACATCACGGTAATTAGAGCCAAACGCTGTCTGATCTCTGCATTGAGGGTTAAAAGAGAAAGGGAAAATAATAGCTGTTCATAGTTTGAAAACTACTGTTCCAATAAGTCTACTCTATCGGCTTCCTCTTTATTCTCATTCTGAACTGCTTTTTATGGCCGAAATGACGCTCCGGGTCCCTGACAGAGCAATAAAACGTGTTGCCAGGTACACACATTTCTACTGGGCCTTGGAGAGATGGAGTCACTGGAAAATCAAGGCAAAAGAAAAAGTGAAAAAAACAGAATACAGCAAAGAGGAATGCAAAAAAAGGACACTTGAGTAACATTAACGGAATGGAGGTACAAGGAACTGAGAAGCTGTGACGTTGGGGATTGCACAATTACTTTTCCATGTGTGGCCTCTGGGCAGTTACTGAGCAGTTCATCCACTATATGTGAACACTGAGCAAGGATGTTAACCCAATCAGTCTAAGTTTTTTTTAAAAGTATCTTCAAATCCCTACAAAGCCGCATATCAAAACAAAGCTGTCCAGTCTAAACCCTGATTTTAAAAAAATGTCCTCACTTCTACTCTCCACATCTCCAATCTCACAAAGAAAAAAAATGCAAGAATGCACACATTGAATATCATTCTTGGACACTTTTCAACGATCTACAGGGAAAATAAAGGGATTTTTAAAAAATCTAGCTGCTCCATAAATAATTTGTCTGATGTTCTACTGGGAGAAAACAACCAATCCCAGCCAACTTCTGGGCACCACAATGGGAACACCCTGAATGGGTGGCCAGCCAATTGCAGGGCATAAGGTGACAGATAAATATTCATGCTCATACCTTGTGGGCAATTTAGAATGTTCAACCAGCCTAGCATGTATGTTTTTGGAATGTGGGAGGAAACCGAACTACCCGGAGAAAACCCACGCAAACTCAGAGATAACCTGCAAACTCCACACAGGAAGGGCCCAACCTCGGATTGAACCCTCAATCTCAGAACTGTGTTAGCTGGAGAATATCTCAGACGACTTTGGGCGAAAGGCAGACTACACCCTAAACTGATTGGCAGTCAGTTGTAGGACACAGAGACAGACAGCAATTAATAAACACAATGAGTGTCAATCAATCGCATGCTGCGTGCAACAAATTCAGGCGTTCTTTACTTTCGACTGTTACATTTCCAAGAGTAGAGATTTGAAAAGAATTAATCACTATATTTGTAGATGCTTTTTACATTCCATCTAAGGTCTGCAAGCAAAAACTAAACATCCAAGAAGATTTGTAGTTCGAAGGTTTGGCAGAGATCGAGTGTTTCCCGGCTGTGAATACTCTTTGTAACGATGAAGTACCAGTCGCAGGTTTGCCTGTAAAAGATAACTACCAAGAATGATCCCGAAAAATTCAAGTAGGAGTCACCGTGAGTCATGTCTGTGAAAAATGCATCATTCCAGGCTGCCTCCTTTATCGTACACAACGATTATAGGGGATGAAAAATCTAGTACATTTATGATTTTCTCTCTAATTTACATTAATAAACATCACACAACCTGCATGAAAAAAAATCTAAATGAAATGCTATTTCCAGCCTGTGCTCAGGGCAAAATACCACTGTTATTACATCTTGCAATCTTTCTCTCTCCATCTCAAAGACCCTTCTTGTCAAAAGACCATCCTGTAGATCCCTTGTCAGTTAAAGTCCACCTGAGTTGCATTCAGACAGACAAGTACAAATTTAATTGTGGTTTGTGGTTTGACTGCAGATTCAAACTGAAAATCATCTTGTACAAATGTCTGGATGTCAGCAAGGTTCAATTGCCTGATGATTTGTACACTTTGTACGAGACAATGATACAGTATTCACACACCTTTTTTGTTACCACTGCGCTGTAATGTAATTAGTGGGTGCCAAACAATGATGTGGTACAGGTCAAAGCAGAGTTGGTTGGGCTGAACAGTAGTGAGAGAGTGAGAATGTTTAGGCAGCTGTCTGCGCAACATCCAAAGAGAATAAGATGTTTTTATAAAGTCACTGAATTCAAAATGAACACATCTGTGATGACATCTGACCATAAACTCACATTGAGAATTAAACCTAAACAGTGAATCCACATTGTTTCTATCAAAAACACTGGCAAATGTTTAAACGTAACTACATGCACAGTCATAGGGTTAAAGACTTTTTCTCCTTTCAATAAATGAGTGTCTTAAAACATTTGACCAATATTGTAAATTCATCATGCACCACAGACAAAATTTGTAACAGCACCGAATTAAACATAACAGCAAAGAGAGCTTAATAAAAGACATTCGTATGTTCTTTATATTTAAAACCTCAAAAAAATGAATGAAACAAAAGTTTCTCACATAATTGCAACTACAACAGCTCTTAATCTTCTAGGAAGACAAAAACATTCTTAAAACCTATGTTTACATAGCCCTGGTCCTTATATAACCCTCTTGTTCAATATCTTGTGACAGTGCATCATCCACGTTCGAGAAACTGCAGGAAGCTCCACCATCTCCACATAAAGATTTTCCTTGTGTTTTGCCCTTGTTTTTATGCTCCCAGAAAATACACTGTTGCTCAAAACAAAACGAATGAACAAACTAACTTAACAAACCCTAATATGGTTAAAAATATGTTTATAAATGTACAAATATTGAAGATCTATTCAAAACCATATTCCCAAATACTCTAGATCCATTCCATCGTGTGCGGTCGATTGGTCGCCGGTCTTTTGGTCGCCGTCTTTTGGTCGCCGGTCTTTTGGTCTCGGTCTTTTGGTCGCCCCGACCGCGACAATGGGCGACCAAAAGACCGGCGACCAAAAGACAGACGACCAAAAGACCGGCGACAAAAAAAGGTAAAACAACACGGTCTACGCATCAATATGAGCCAACAATGGCTATGAGCAGTTTCACTGAGCCGACGTGTGAGTGTATAAGAGTTTGTATGTACATGCATTGTCCCTTAAAGAAGCTACGTCAGTCAGGATCTTAACAAGTTCTCCAACAAAAAAAAATAAAAGTCCGGGAAATTTGGAGCTTTTCTTTAGCCTAATAATTACTAGGGCATTAAGTATGACTAAATAGTAATTCGCAGCTTGTATTTATGGAATTTGAGCAATGATTTAAATGGTAATTATCACTTACCTTCCGGGCGACCAAAAGACCGGCGACCAAAAGATCGGCGACCAAAAGACCAGCGACCAATCGACCGTGTACCATTCATTCAGGGCGGCTTGGTGGCCATGAGAGTTTACCATGTAAGGCTCAGAGTTCTGAGATCAAGGGTTCGATCCCAGAACCTTCCTGTCTGGACTTTGCATGTTCTCCCCGGGGTTGCGTGGGATTTCTCTAGGTACTCCGATTTCTTCCCAAATCCCAAAAAATTGCAGGGTAGGCTAGCTGAGCACTCTAAATTGCCCCAAGGTATGTGTGTGTGGGTGAATGGTTGTCCGTTTCCTTGTGCCCTGCAATTGGCTGGCTACTCATTCATGGTGTCCCCTGTCTGGTACCCCTAGTTGACTGGGATAGGGGGCAGCACCCCCCGCAAACCTTGTGATGATAAGCGGCATGGAAAATTAGATGAAATTCATTTCTTGGGATCATTCTTGGTGGGCAGTAGGCAGGCTGAATTGGTTTCTAGCCAATCGCAGGGCACACCGAGATGACCACAACCACTCATGCTCATATCCCAATTTAGAGTCAACTAGCATCCATGTTTTGGGGAAGTTGGAAGGTACCAGAGTACCAAAATAAAATCCCTGCAGCCGAACACTAACTATAATTCTAGCAAAACTGCCCTTTATTTTTTCCCAATTAATTCCATATGTCATACAATATATAACTCCAAGTGATGACTGCAAAAAAACTAACAAAGTCAGTTGAAGCAGATATCAAATTTTCTTTCCAAGCCTACTTAGTTGACCTTTGTCCTGCATATTTGTCTTCAGCTGCCAAGAAAATTGCCTTAAAGACATTTCAATAATTAAAGGAAAAAGCCATCAGCTGGTGGTGCAGATACTCAGAAGACAGAAAAAGTACTGCATGTGCAAAATCTCACCCAAACAACCAAACAACATGGGAATTGTTTTTTTTTTTTCATTTTGACCGCACAAAACCATCCATTTCTCAACTGCGCTGCTCCACCTGCTCATAGGGTTTCTCCGAAAAAGGCATCTGTCCAAGGCAGTGGGAGAGCAGTGTGCAGTTACAGACGAGCAGGGTTAGAGGGGTTAACTCTCCAACAAGAGGCCCATTTAAAGACATGGACAGGAATCATCTATCAGCACTCTACTGTCTGACACCACACAGTTGCCCTAGGCTGAAGCTGCTGCTGTAAAAGAATTATAAAATGAATAGACTATCCTTATGCATAACAGAATCTATTCATTTTTTGTTCACATGTTGTTATCATTAAATTGCTCATATCTATAAAACAAAACAAATAACTCTTATAAAAGTCATGCAGTTCATGATTGTTATTTTAGTTTTATGGAGAAAACATTCATTCATTCATCTTCTTTACCACTAAGCCTCACAAGGCCTCAGGCCTTTCCCAGCTAACTTTGACCCTAAACTGGTTGCCAGCCAGTCACCATGGATGCAAAAGCTTGGAAGAATGACTCTGCATAGTCTCTACCTCGATCCCAGTCTGCAGAAGTCCCCCATCTTGTGGAAGACTTCCTGTGTGTGGTTCCGGTTTTTGTCCAACTTTTTGAGTCTGTATCCGTTTTAGCTACCGCAACCAAGATGGCGCCGTTCAAGTGGAAGCCGGCGGCGGTAGCTCCGTCCACTCTTGCTCGTTTAGTTTTTGCTGCTTTTCTGTCTTAATGATTTGATTTGGTGATTCTCAATTATCCCATTTACTTTGATTTGCTTTGTACTTTGTGCTTTGTTGTTCTGTCTAATCACCCTCTTGCTACTGCCACAATGAAATTTCCCGAATACGGGATGAATAAAGTTATCCAATCCAATATAACACTCAATAATTTAAAAAAATACTGGCTTGCTTAATGTAAAAACATATATTATTATTTAAGTATTTCATTAATTATCACATGTTGCGGCATGTCATGAATTTATTTTATCTATCAAACTCAGGCACCAAAGTCAGTGGGCGGGACTAACACCTGATCGGTTACCCAGCGCAAGAAGGACAAGAGGTCAGTCTTCCATAACCATGAGTTGATGTGTTTGTTGAGCCACAGCAAAGCATTGCAGTACTTCTCCTAAATTTGCATAAACTCTATCGTCAACATCTTTGTCATAACGAGCCTTAATTTTGTCAACAACTTTAGTAAACTCCTCTGCTTTGCACGCTAACATGCCACGTAGCGTTTCTCCTGCTCACTTGACTTTGATAAAACGAATGACTCATTTATCTACTTCACTGCAGCTAGAGATTTTGTGAATGAAAACCGTACTCCTTTGATTAATATGCAAATAATACATGTTTATGATACAATGGAATGAATATTTCATGAGGTGAAAGATGAAATAAATTTAATTCAGTGAAGTGCAGTCGAGCCAGTTAATGGATTTAATTTAGTAGGACTAATATAATTTTTTGTAAAAAGTTATAAAATTTGAGGCAGTGGCAACTGACCTTTTATTGAACTGTGTGAAATAAATCAATTGATAAAAATCCAATAGAGCAACCCGAAAAAATGTACCAAGTATATTTCTTCCTGGCTACAGGCAGTTTTTGACATGTAGTTGAATTTGTGCCTCAAATGGTGTGATAGAGTGTAACTATGACTGCACCACTTGGAATCTAGGGCACGAAGATGATAACATCCAATGTATTACATCTTATGCGAAGATGAGAGCAAACAGCATACAAATGTACTCAAAATATTGAAGTCACAAGCGTTCGTGTCTTCTTGTCTGTGATTGATTCTGCTGCTAAACTTTGTTGTTTGGAGGATCAAAAATGAGTTCTTGCAATGCCAATTTACCAAATACCCACAAAGATTCACTAGGGGTTTGTTGATCTTTCTCATCATTTTTCTAACTCATGGAAATAAGTGTATATTTTAAAATGGCTTGCTTCATGGTTTGTGCATGTCATCAAAGTTTTATGTTATTTTCTCTGACACCTGGGATTTCTTAGCCTTGCAAGAAAGACAGCTCTGCCTTTTTCAGTTATTTATCATGCAGTACCATCTTGCAAACTTCACGTGTGTCTTTATGTCACGGACATGTGATGATTGACGCAATCAGGAAAAAAATGCCGGAGTTGTAGACGTGACCAGGGAGCAACTATTTGCTATTTCTATTTGCTATCGCTATTTGTATTTATACAATGCCACAGTGGTTATTTTCTAAAGTTTTGTATGAAATAGACTTAATCTCCTCATTAACAGAGGACCCAAAAAAATTGCAAGTTTTTGCTTTTCTCCCGACCAGTTTTCATACTGTGGGTTAATGTGGATTGGTGTTTGATGAATGTAGGGGTTTCAATTCGCAATTCCCTATTCATACATTTTAACAAAAATTTTATTTGACTTAAAACATAAAAGTGGATTTTTATAAAATGTATTTTTTACAGGAAGAAAGGAACGCTAAAACTTGTAAATATGAGATTTTCTTCAAATAAAAAATCTCATTTTCTGAACCGCTTTATCCTCACTAGGGTCGCGGGGGTTGCTGGAGCCTATCCCAGCTGATTTTGGGTCAGTGGCGGGGGCGACCCTAATCTAATTTGTGCGCTGTTGGGGTTATTCTGGGATGTTGTTAGATGTGTATTAATCATTAATATGTGTAGGAGCTATATTTTAATTTGGGACCAAGCAAACTCGAGGCAGCTGGCCTCGAGGACATTTAATTCTTTTCAGGACACCATGTCCCAGGAGGACTGTTGATCTGAGTTAGCAATGAAGATCTACGAAGGACTCTTAAATTGCTTTGACTTGGATTCCGGCAGATTGCGATAATCTAATCAACTTCCAAAAATAATCGCATATTGTTTACAAATACTGTCGCTCTGTTTACCTTATTTGCAAATTCTTACGCAGTTCTTTTTGGTTTCCGATCCGCTCATGTCACCTTGTATGCTTACTTGTGCAAATTCTTATGCAGTTGTTTTGATTTCTGACCTGATATGAAATTGTTGTGGCAGTTGTTTTTTGACCTTAATGGTGTTATTCGGGTTGCTTATGCAATTGTTTGAATCAGATTACCTTAAGTGTTTTGATTATGCGCCGACTAAATGGACAGAGGAGGATGCCGTTTCTTCAGAATATCCCGGTGGCGAGGACGAAGCCAGGGGACTCATTCTCCTTGCAAGTCGTAGCTAGAATATGTCAAAGATGTCTCTCTGTTTTTATTAAAGTATACCTAATAATAAACCTATCATGCGCATATAAGCCATACCCTCGAGTCAGTCATCCAGTCATCATTTAAATACGGCATATATGCGAGAAACTACGGTATATGAATATTTATATATAGAGAGGATGATTGAAAAAGAATGTGCCAAATAGACTTTGCTTTGTAATAATCTAATAATCACCATTTGTATTTTAGCATAAAAACATGAAGTCATTACTCATGATTTACTTCAAGGGCCACACAAAGTGATGAGTTGGTCCAGAACTTACCCCCAGGCCACCAGTTCACCCTAGCATATGGGTGTCCAGACCAGTCTTCCAGGGTTTTCATTCTTACCCATAAGGAGGATACAATTTCATCAATCTGGCATTTCAAAAGTGTAATTATTTGTTTGTAATCAGGTGCTGATTGTTTCAGAAGAGCCTGATCTCCCACATGGTACAGAAAACTTGCAAAACTATTTTTGTCAAACTCCCATCATGATATGTCACATACTTATAGTGTTGATTCAAAATGTATTTTCTGCACAAAACACTAGCAGTGACAGTTTTAAATTAAGTAGTTCACACATAATGCTATAAACAGAGTTGTCAGTTACATATACTCGCACCATTCCAAGGAGTTGGCAGGCCTATTAATACCACACTTGAAGGACTGGGCCTTGAGCCATGTGATGCTATGTGGTGTCTGATAGACACTTGTTTTTCTGTCCTTGAGGTGGTATCAAACCAATAGGCTACAGTGGTAGAATCCCCATAACGACAACAATTTCACTTAAAATTCAACTTTGGTAGGCTGCCTGGTGGGCCTGCGTGGGTTTTCTCCAGGAACTCCGGTTTCCTCACACATTCCAAAAACATGCATGGTAGGCTGATTGGACACTCTAAATCAGTGGTCTCCAAACTATTCCACAAAGGGGTGCGGCTTTTTATTCCAACCCAGAAAGAGAACACATTTTTTCACCAATCTGGTGTCCTACAAGTGCAATCAGTGGATTGCAGTCAAGTGCTTCTTGTTTTCTGCAGAAATCTAAGTGGTCAAAATGTCTGTGCTGGACCGGTTGGAACAAAAACGTGCACCCACAGCGACCCTCGAGGACCGGTTTGTGCACCCCTGCTCTAAATTGCCCCTAGGTATGAGTCTGTGTGTGAATGGTTGTCCATTTCGTTGTGCCCTGCGATTGGCTGGTCACCGATTCAGGGTGTCTCCAGCCTCTAGCCTGAAGTCAGCTGGGATAGGCTCCAGCAGCCCGCTGAGACCCGAGTGAGGATACAGTGATTCCGAAAATGAATGAATGAATTGGACTTTGGTAGCTTAAACTGTGTAAATTTAATTTGCAAAGAATGGAAATCTAGAAATGTCGAAACCAATTTTTTTTACTATGTGTTCAGGCCAGGGGTAGGAAACTTATGGCTTGCGAGCCATATGTAGCTCTTTTGATAGTGGATATGGCTCTCTGCTAACCTGTAAGCTAAAATGTACCTCTAGCAATATTATAATCATATTTTATTTTCATTAAACTCCCTTGTGAACAATCTCATTGATACTCATTGTTTGGCAACAATCTTAACAATGTTGTTAAAAGAATTCTGAGACTTTTTGTACTTTACAGTGTTGAAATAACCCAAAATAAAAGCACACATTTTCATGTATTTTGACTTTTAAATTCTGAGTATGGCTCTCATGGAATAATATTTATATATATGAAAAGTTTCTGGCTCTTTCAGAAGGTTTCCCGACCGCTGGTCTAGGCGATGGTAAATTCTGAGATTGCAACATAATGGTAGTTCAGTTTGTTTGTTTTTTCGGGAAAAAAGCTTTGCCAGTAAGTTTTCCATTAGTTGTTTGGTAGGACAGGGATTTAGTAATATTATTTTTTAGAAGCAGTTAGAAAGCCATATTGATGAAAAAAGTGGCTATTCAGCATATTCATTTGACAACAAATATATATTTTTCTTCTGAAGTTACTGTTACTGTTGTTGTACTGCTGGTTTACTATTGTCAAGATATTTCATTAAAATAAGGGGACAAATGTGACCCTCCACTCAGAGACTCTGTGGTCAAGGGAGGCAGTGAAAAAAAAGGAAAGCAAAGAATGATGAATTGTACGTTAAATTATTTTCCAAACTAGTATCTGGTGTGTACTATATTTTGATTTTTGTTTTTAATAAAGTGCTGTCCTTTTGATGAGTATGTCATCACAATAGGTAATATGACTCCTAATATCAATGAACATAAATAAATAATACTAACACCTGCTTTTACAATTTAGAACATTTTGTCTCATTTCATCATCTTCCGCTTATCCGAGATGGGGTCAAGAGGGCAGCAGCTCCAGCTGGGAAGCCCAGACTTCCCTCTCCCCAACTACTTTATCCAGCTCTTCCGGGAGGATGCCAAGGTGTTGCAAAGAATGGAAAATTAGAAATGACAAAACCATTTTTTTCGACTATGTGTCCAGGCCAGGGGTAGGAAACTTGTGGCTGCGAGCCATATGTGACTCTTTTGATTGTGGATTTGGCTCTCTGCTAATCTGTAACCTAAAATGTAGCTCTAGCTTTTTTACAGAAAAAAACATTATCTTGCACTCTTATTTCTTATTTATTGACAGTATTTACCATCGCCGAGACAAGGGGTCAGGAAACCGTTTGACAAAGAGAGCCAGAAACTATTCATATATATAAATATTATTCTATGAGAGCCTCGTGGGATGTGCCCCGAATACTTCACCAGGGAGGCTTCTAGGGGGCATCCTAATCAGATACTCGAGCCAACTCATCTGACTCTTTTTGATCCGGAGGAGCAGCGGCTCTACTCCGAGCGCTTCCTAGATGACCGAGCTTCTCACCTTATCTCTAAGGGAGAACACAGGCACCCAGTGGAGGGAACTCATTTCAGTCGCTTGTATTGGGGATCTTGTTCTTTCGGTCTAAACCCACAGCTCGTGACCATAGATGAGGCTGGGAATGTATTTTGACCAGTAAATAGAGAGTTTCGCCTTTCGGCTCAGCTTCTTCTTCACCACAATGGACCGATGCAGAGTCCGCATCACTACAGACGCTGCACTGATCCCACTGCCGAACTCCCGCCCCATTCTTCCCTCACTCGTGCACAAGACCCCAAGATACTTAACGTTCTCCACTTGACTCCTCCCTGACCTGATGAGGGCATGCCACCTGTTTCCATGCCTCACTGTCATTGCCCACGTGAGCATAGAAGTCCCCTAGCAGAACGAGGGAATCCCCAGAAGGACAACTTTCCAGCTCCACTTCCAAGGACTCCAAAATGGGTGGGTAATCTGAGCTGCCATTTGGTGCATACGCGCAAACAACAGTCAGGTCCCGTCCCCCACCTGAAGGCATAAGGATTCTACATTCTCATCTACAAGGGTGAACGCCAATGTACAGGCACCGAGCCGGGGCGCAATAACCCGCGACTGGCGTGTGGTGTCCAACCCCCTTCGAGAGGAGTGGTACCAGAACCCAAGTTGTGCGTAGAGGTTATGCCAACTACATCGAGCCGGAACTTCTCAACCTCACGCACTAGCGCAGGCTCTTTCCCAACCAGAGAGGTGACATTCCACGTCCCAAGAGCCAGTTTCCTGAGCCAGGGATCGGACCCCCAAGAATCCCTCCTTTGGTTGCCGCCAAACTGTCATAACACCCGACCTCTTTAACCCCTCTCACAGGTGGTGAGCCCATGGAAACATTTAGTAAATTTCTTTGTTAGTAAGTTTCTCATTTCCTCGTTACTTTTTGCAAATAGTGAATTTGGCTATGAAAACTGTTTAGCATTGAGGATTTCATGCAATGACCTCTTTGCCACTGTGCATTAATAATAATAATAATAATAATCGGACATAGGCCATGTCGTCATTACCACAACACAAAAAAGCCTACTTGTCATCACACGCAGAAACTGCGTGTGACGAAATTGATGGTGCTTCTCCATAAGCTACGTTTAATCGGCAAAAGACCTAAATAAGTGTAAGTTACGGACTTGTAATTTGTCATTCCGCTGTTGTGGATACAGGTCGCTTACCTCTCGATTACATACAGGTCGCTTACCTCTCGATTACATACAGGTCGCTTACCTCTCGATTACCGCACACTGTCTGCCACTTACCTTCCTTCAAGTCAGCTAGTAGGAGGCAGATCACCAACCAAACATCTATTCATATGCCGCAGAAGGGAATGTGTGTATGTTAGCGCGAGTTTAGATGTCTGATGGATGTGGGCAGCAGCTGGAATTATTGTGAAAAGTCAAATCAATTTGTCCTAAAATTTGGATGTGGCATGAAATAAAATCTAAATCATTTTGGTGTGGACATTTCTGTAAACGATAAAGGGGATACACTTTTTCTGGTGGTGTTCAAACAGGGAGGGAAAAAAAATCACATGGCTGTTACTAAAGAAACGTGTGGGATAGATATTTAAAAATAGAAGCAATTTTTACTTGGCCCAAAGCTATGGAAATTACAGTAGCTTTCCAGGACTTGGAATCAAATGAACCACAGAGACCTCAAAATGAAATGGTGTCCACAGCGCTGACATTTTGTCCATCCTGGTGCTTTAAATATTTACTTTCCCTTCATTAATAACAGTACCTGATGTTATACAAGATGATGAATTCAAACTTGCATTACTGTTAATGTGAACCTACCATCAGTTGATTCACACTGATTACTTCAATAAGTAGCCTAAAGTGCCCGGAGGAATACCCTAAACCCATCTTCTACCCACATGAAGGGTTTGACACACTGTAACGGTATATTTAGAGTGCATTCGTGGCCTACTGCATGCAGTCAGTATCAATTACCTAGTCAACGTAATCATAATATTTATGATGTATTGCAGCTTGCCAAGTGTCTTCATACTGATGCCATCCATCATTTGATTGCTACTTTGGTTTGCTTTTGCACAGCAGCGGCATGGTCAGAAAATATGCTCCTGGCAGATACCAAAACAAGCATTTAAATGTTTTATAAAAACCAGACAAATGTACAACCAGGGTTTTCAAATCCTAATAGAGACATTTTTTTCACCACTTTCTGACAAACAACTCAGTCCAACTGTTTATCACGGATGAGATGAAATAGAATGCCTTTTGATTATGAATGCAACACTCACAGCCATACCTAGGGGCAATTTAGAGTGTCCAATCAGCCTACCGTGCATGTTTTTGGAACGTGGAAAGACACCAGAGTACCCGGAGGAAACCCACGCAGGCCCAGGAAGAAGGTGTAAACTCCACACAGGTGGACCAACCTGGATTTGAACCCAGGACCCCAGAGCTGTGAGGCCAACGTGCTAACCACTCAACCACCGAGTCGCTAGTTTTTTCCTTGATGCTCAAAATTCCTCTGCACACACGTTGTTTTTGTTATTGTTAGGCATTTGCTTGGTATATTCATTAATTAAAGCCTATATAGTACTCTGTTTTTCCATTTCTAATGTACTGTAGCATACCTGTGAACTTACACGTTTCCCGGTATTTTACACGTTTTTGATCATTTCAAATTGTGTACGCCAGATAACAACCTTTGTATGAATTTTTTTAAGTACGTTTTTGCAAAACTGATCTCATGTTTTCCATTTTGGTTCTACTCTGGATCATCTCGGTCACTGGTAGCAGACGAAAACGCTAATATTGTCATGCTTTAAGCATTTTTCTTGCTCGTGTCCGCCTTTTCTCTATATAAATAGAGTGCGTCAGCAAGCAATGTACCCAGACAGTCAAGCTGTCAACGTCATAGCGCGACATCTACAGAATCTTGACTTCAGTGCATATTGATTGGGTACCCTATCCACTTTGGAGAAAATTTTAGACTTTTCAGTGTGGCCTATGTGAGTAGTAAATATGTGCTGCGTTGCATTTGTTCGCTTTTTATCGCTTAATAAGGGGAATTGATATCATTAATAAGGGGAGCAATTGGCCGAGGTTCACAGGTTTGTTGTAGATACATACGAAAATGAATCTCAAACACGTTTCGCATAAGCTAACTCCCCTACTCCACTCGATAACTATCAACTCCAGGGGCACCACAATCTATTGTTTCAATGCAAATTACTTTGGCTCCTGACCCCCGATTTAGCCAAAGGGGAATAGTGATTGTTTGTGTGCATGCGTGTGTGTGAGTTGGATCGGGTATGGGCTAATTTGTTGGGAAGGTCGTTCCTGATTCCAATCAATTTTCACAGTAGATTCACCCATCACTCCATTAATCGGTTGATAAAAACACAGCCGCAAAAATGTTTCTCCCACGCTACTGTCACAACACATCTCACTTTTTGTGATATAGAAAATATGTTTGATTTCAAAATGTATTATAGTTGTGTGTTTCATGGTCTGTTCTGAACAGTCCAAATCATGTTTGGGATGCAATAGTATTTGCAGACACATAAGCAAGTGAAATTACATCTGGAATATGTTTCAGTTTTGTTACAACTGTACAAATCAAAGAGTAACATGCATCTGCAACCGAAGACTTTTTTTGACAATTCCACCCAAAGACCTCCACAAACCCTCACAGTACTCTTCACAATTCATTTCATGCTAGAAGAGTGAAGACTTCTCCAGGGGTGTGCCAACCAAACAATACCTGTCCAGTGGCCCAGATGTATTCACTGCAATTCAAAACAGATTTGCAGTTCTTCTGCATCACTTAAGCACCTACTTTCAATTACAATGTCAGGGCCATTTAGAGGTGATGGCCCTTTGGAGAATCGGAGATCAACCTCCTTTGGGGTTTTAGCTTTAAAAAGATGATGGTGACTATAAGTACCTTACTCTTTTACATAACCACAGAAATTCAATTCATGCTCACAATGGGGGACCTGGGTTCAAATCCAGATCGGTCCACCTGTGTGGAGTTTGCATGTTCTCTGCGTGGCTTTTCTCCAGGTACTCTGGTTTCCTCCCACATTACAAAGACATGCATGGTAGGCTGATTGGACACTCTAAATTGCCCCTAGGTATGTGTGAGTGTGAATGGTTGTTTGTCTCCTGGTGCCCTGCGATTGGCTGGCCACCAATTCAGGGTGTCCCCCGCATCTGGCCCGAAGTCAGCTGGAATGGGCTCCAGCACCCCCCACGACCCTAGTGAGGATAAAGCAGTTCAGAAAATGAGATGAGATGAGCTAGAGCTGGCAAAAGTGGCTTAATCCTATGAGAAATTTGAGTATAAGTATTTCATCTCATCTCATTTTCTGAACCGCTTTATCCTCATTAGGATCATGGGGGGTGCTGGAGCCTATCCCAGCTGACTTCGGGCCAGAGGCGGGGAACCCCCTGAATCGGTGGCCAGCCGATCGCAGTTGAGTATAAGTATAAATGTTAGAATTAAGTGAGAAAAACAGAAGGGTAGGAAACAACGAGGTAAGCCTGGTAAGGGAATACTATTAGGGGTCTCATAGTTGAACCCCGCCCCTCTGCCGAGGGTTGGTCAATGAAAGCAAAAAACGGGCACGAGGATTGGTCGGCTGTGTAGTGGACGCACTAAATAGTCTCCCTGCACTCAGACACAATAAAGTTAGAAACCGGTTCGCTCGAAGTCGCAAAAGTAAGTCGCTGGATCTGCTCATTCACTCTCGGATTTGAACGGGATCTACGGGGAACAAATGTGGGATTTGTTTTGCCTCGCAGTTTTTACTGGGACGCGCTTTTTTTACATTGCTTTCGCCGCTCTCTCTCTGGATATATGCATTTATTCAGCACTCCAAATTAATTTATCTGACCACCAGGGACTAAGCCCGGGCACGTTGGACTGATTCCAAGCCAAGGAAGGAATACGATTGCAAAAGACGTCGACTCTCTTTCGGCGTGAGCATGTGGGGGGTGATGGTATCGCTCACTTGGGCAGCCCTGCTCCTCTTATCCGGACTGTTTGCTCCGCCGTGGGTGGTGCGCGGCTTCGGAGAAGAAGTGGAGGAGATGACCTGCGACCCCATACGGATCGGCATGTGCCAGGGTTTGGGATACAACGTCACCAAGATGCCCAATCTGGTCGGCAACGTGCTCCAGTCTGACGCCGAACTGCAGCTGACCACGTTCACGCCGCTCATACAGTACGGCTGCTCCAGCCAACTCAAGGTACGACCCGCGCCTAGTGTGTATATTTATAAACATACCGCAATAGAAGAGCCAGTGAGAGGACCTGTTTGTTACGCACACGCACATTTGGGGATAATGACTCAAATAGCCAACAGCGGACCCAGACTGTTGGATGTCAGCGTTGTGTGGATGGAGCAAAAAGAGTGTGTGACCGACCATAAAGAACTGCTACCAGTAAAAGTATTCACGCCGATGGTACCACGAGGAGGAAGTACTGTATTAACAGCTGGAAAATTCATATCAGTCCGTTTTTCAATCTTATGACGATTTCAATGCAAAAGCTTCCTCTGTCTCAGGCATCTTCGGTGACTTCAATAGCACCGACTACTGGACCGAAGACAGCTTTATCATCTATTGTACCCTCAGTTTTTCTCATCTCATTTGCTGAACCGCTTTATCCTCGCTAGTGTTGCGGGGGTTGCTGGAGCCTATCCCAGCTGACTTCGAGCCAGAGGCGGGGGCACCCTGAATCGGCGGCCAGCCAATCGCTGGGCACAAGGAGACGGACAACCATTCACACTCACACCCATACCTAGGGGCAATTTAGAGTGCCCAATCAGCCTACCATGCATGTCTTTGGAATGCGGGAGGAAACCGGAGTACCTGGAGAAAACCCACGCAGGCCCAGAAGAACATGCGAACTCCACATAGGTGGACCGACCTGGATTTGAACCCAGAACCCCAGACCCGTGAGGCCAACGTGCTAACCACTCAATCCGCCGATTGGGAGTGTCAAATGGCTATCTGTCTCTGTGCGTGCCCTACGGCTTACTGATGACTAGTTTGGGTGTAGTTTGCCTTTCGTGGGTTAGGTTGCCGCAATGCTAACGTGAAAGCTGAATGAATGAATGGATTTTGCGTTATTTACATGACTAATATGGTTGACATACATGTCTTTGGAGTGAGGGAGGAAACCAGAGTACCCACGCGGGCTCGAGGAGAACATGCAAACTCCACACAGGTGGACCGACCTGGATTTGAACCCAGGTCCCCAATTAGATGGCATAAGGTGCAATATACCTGTATGGCCACCTGTTGTCATTCATAGTACGTACCTCTCATTTGTTTGATCAGGCTCACATTCTTCATTAAATATTTATTTTTTTACAATTAAACTTACATACAAATAAACATTTGTCCATTAGTGATGTGCACTTTTCCATTTCAACATGCTAAGTCAGTCGTGTCCTCACACATTATTAGAACGTAGCTTCTTTGGGAAACCCTAATTTTTTATATTTCTGCCATATTTTTTGTTTTAAAATTTGATCTTTACCAATGGCCTGTCCGCAAACATTTGCTTTTTTTAGAACTTCAACAACTTGTATGTCCCAAACACATTTTTGCACTGCAGTTCGAGTCGTCTTATTTTGAGATTCTGCCGAAACCGACAGGGCAAAATGGATGGCAATTTGGATGAAACTTCTAATAAGAAACCCAGACACTCGCAGTAGTTTATTGGTTCATATTTGATGAAATATCCATCTTGAAGCCGTCTCTGAGAGGACCGACATTTGCACATTACACAACATATAAGTGTGGGTTAGGGACCATCTGAAAAACTTGTTAATGTTGTGGAAATTTGAATTTGCCAATAAATGATCTACAAATTATACTTTGTTCACTTTTTATACTTATTTTCATTATATTATAAGTTTTCAATAGTTTGCAAAACACAATATTTCAATTCATATAAAACATGACAATAAAAGTTTGATTTAAATTGTCCTATGTTATTTTTTTTCATTTTATATGGATTTTGCGCGAATCGCATTCATTCCCGCTGAAAACATAAAATGCGTAAATGCGGTCGACAGGGGTTGGCAGCTCTGAAACAAAATGATAGGTTTATTAATAGGTATACTTTAATAAAAACAGAGAGACATCGTTGACATATTCCAGCGTTGAAACTTGCAAGTGAGAATCATCCTGGCTCGTCCTCGCCATCGTGACATTCTGAAGAAACGGCATCCTCTGTCCATTTAGTCGCGCATAATCAAAAACTTAAGGTAATCTGAATCAAACAATTGCATAAACTAACCGAATAACACTATTAAGGTCAAAAAACAACCACCATAACAATTGCATATCAGGTCGGAAACCAAAAACACCTGGGTAAAAATTTGCACAAGTAAGCATAATAACTTCATATAAGGTAAACCGGGCGACAGTATTTTTAAACAATATGCAAGTATTTTCGAAAGTTGATTCGATTATCGCCATCTGCCGGAATCCAAGTCAAAGCAATTTAAGAGTCCTTCACAGATCTTCGTTGCGAACTCAGATCAACAGTCCTCAGCCTGGAACATGGTGACCTGTCCGGTCAATAGTCCTGAAAACAATTAAATATCCTCAAAGCCAGCTTTCGTCTCCTTCGTAAGAATGATTTAATAGTATGCACATATTCCATATGTGCCCCAATATGCACATATATAATAACATCCCAGAATAACCCCAACACCAATACATTTAAAAATCCCAATCTTTTTTTTTAACCCGATTCCGGATCCAATGAAAATGACCTGCTCGAGCCCAGTTTACAATTGATCCAATTTCTGATCGGGGACATCTCTAGTCCAGACAGGTGTTTAGATGAAGGGCAAAACTGCTTTGAAAGTGCCAAAGTAGGCAAAGAGCTTTAAAAGCCACATGTGCTCGGTGTTTGAGGCAGACAGACAGAAAAGAAACTACAAACTCCACAGTCTTGCTATGATACTGCTCAAAATTGCCCTGTAAGATTAGCCGGCGCCCCCTCCTACACAAAGGAGAGGGAAAAAAGGTGAAAGGGAAACCATATCCCTAACATTTGCTCTAATGCAGGGGTCTCGAACTCAATTTACCTGGGGGCCGCTAGAGGCCGAGTCTGGGTGAGACTGGGCCGCATCAGGATTTCCACAAGAAAAGCACTGATAAAACTTTCCAACGTTATCAAATATCTTTATTTTTTAACAAAAAATAATGAATTAAATAAATTAACTTAAAGATGAATAAAAAATAAATCAATCAGTAATATAAAACCAAATAATACTAATGAGCATACAGTAGATATACACTGGCTGGCTAAGTAGAGAAAATGAATTATTTTTATTCCGTTTCAAATGTCTGTATTAACAGCTCTTTAACCTTTAACTTTCTGAACTTGAATGGAACATTGAACATGAAATATTCTGAACACGGCTTCTTTTGCCTACTCCTTGCTGCTAGAGACCTGGCAGCGCTTCTTCTCACATAGTCACATTTGGCTTGAGGGAGGAAGCAGTGGAGACCCTCAGTAGAGCTTGAAGATGCTCATCAGTAAGACTGGACCTGTACTTGGACTTATTGAAGTTCAAGGTGGAGAAGAGCTTCTCACACAAGTATGTGCTCCCAAAAAGGCACATGGTCCGCTTGAACCTTCAGGAAAGTTCAGGGAAGCTGGGGGTCAACTCTCTCAAAAATTGCCCAAGCTTGTCTGCTTCTCCACTCACCTCCGTGAACTTGGCTTTGAGTGCAGAGTTGCACTGCAGGTCAATGAGCTCCATTTGAAGCTCAGGAGGGGCATCTTGCACATCAAAGGAGAAGGGGTCCGCAAAAATTTGAAATGTGGCTTTGTGTGTCTTGAAGTCTGCAAATCTGTGATCAAATTCCTCCTGTAGCTTCGAAATGGCCTCAACATACTTCTCACCACTGAATGGTGTGCCTGCATCCACGAGAGCCTTGCATGCTGGGAAATGGCAAAGGTTTGTCTGAGAGAGCTGGGCTTTCCATAACACAAGTTTAGTGCAGAATGCTCTCACGTTGTCATAGGCAGCACTGACAAGTTGCCCCTGGCCTTGTAGCTTCTTGTTCAGTACATTAAGCTCATGTGTGATATCAACAAGAAAAGCCAAGTCCATGAGCCATTTGGGATCACTTAGCACAGGATCAATCAACTCACAAACGGCGTAGCTAGCTTTGACTGCTGCATTACTGTCTTTGGTAGCCTTCTTGAAGAGATCCTGTTGCCTCAGAAGACGTGTTTTAAGACTGGCAACCTGGTTGGCTCTCTCATCTCCCTGGTATTTTTCGTACTCCTCAGCATGTCTCATAGTACAATTACCTTTCAAATTGTATTCCTTGTGCACCGCAACTTTTTCAGTGTAAATGAGACACGTCGGGGTGCCCCTGTGTTCAACAAAGAAATATTGCACTCCCCACTTTTCTTGAAACTGTCTGTGCTCATCACCGACCTTTCTCTTCACGGCAGGCTTTGAAAGAGACATCTCTGGGGCTCTGTAATATGTTTTTCCACTTGGAATGAGTCTCGGGTTGATCTTTCACATTCAGTCGCGCGGGTTTGTGGCGCATGTGCACTTTCGCTCTCCGTTTCAATCGCGGAGATGGCTACAGACACTGACACAGGCTGGATCACGGATCATAGCGCCTCATTCAGTTCTATGCTGAGAGCAGCGGAGGAGTGTGCGCGCCGAGCGGAGTGATCGGCCTCACCGTTTCTCCTCCGCCCAGCTGATTGGAGGAATGAATGAGTGAGTGAGCGAGGCACTGGACAGCCCGGCCGATGTCCCGCCCTCCAGAGCCGTATACCTCACCGTGATTGGTTCATTCAGCTCCGAACCAAAGTTCCCTCTAATTTTTTGTTGGTCTGAGCAGAAAGACAACCTCCCTGAGCGCACTGAGTACCAGTGTGAGCGACATCATCGGTACTCGGATGATTCGCTTAAAGACGTTTCGCCGACGGACGTTTGACAGACGGGCAGGTCGCCGAATGGACGTTCCACCGAACGTTCATTCGGCCGAACGGAGGTTTCGCCGAAACGGGATTCGAACGCTCGCCCCGCCGGATCGTGTGTGTACAAGTTTTTCAACCTCGGCCCGCGGGCCATATACGGCCCGTTAGGATTTTTAATCCGGCCCGCCGCCGGTGTTTTCCAAATTATAGTAAAAATCAATGTTCGTCTACCATCAATGGCAGTCCGGGAATAAGCACTCTTGGGCAGGCAGATGTAGCAGAACCGAGCCGTAAAATGACAGCAATCGGGTCAAATCCATCCTAAAACAGCATTTAATGATTAAATACAAATACTGGATGATATCGCGATGGAGGCAAAAAAACGTCTATAGACGTCCATTCGCCAAACGGCTCAAAATGCTCTCAAATTCGGTCAAATCCAGCTGAAAACAGCGTTTAATGATTAAATACAAATACTAGTATTTGTATTTAATCATTAAACTAACAAATACTAGTACGACCTGTCCGTCTGTCAAATGTCCGTCGGCGAAACGTCTTTAGGCGAATCATCCGGTCACGACATCATCATTGCTCGCTATCGGCACACCAGTATCACACCTGCCACAAGCAGGTGCATGTCAATGTTCCCTCTAATTTTTCATGTAAAACATGCTGTAAAACAAGAAAAACATGAGTGGACAGAGCTACTGCCACTGGCTGCCACTTAAACGGCGCCATCATGGGGAAAGGGATAAAAAAAAAAAAAAAAAAAAAAAAAAAAAATTAAAAAAAAATCCATATTTCATATTAAGACGGGGGCCGCAAATTATCGTCCCGCGGGCCGCAGTTGGCCCGCGGGCCGCAAGTTTGAGACCCCTGCTCTAATGGGAGGCTTCCTGGCAAATAACCAATGCAGCTACAGGCACTGAAGCGGCAGCGCTCAGTTGACCAGCCGTCAGGGAAAACACCCTCAACATTTTTGTCTATCATACGGCATTCAAACTACCTAAGACATGAAGTTATAAATTGTTAAAAGGTAAACAAATTCATAAAATTAAGCAACTGAACTGCAATTCATTATTAAATAAGAATCATAATAGTTTTAAATTTAATTTGACTTCACTATTTCTGTGCTGCCACAGTAAGGCCTTCAATAACTTCTAGCTTGTAGGAATGTGTTCTTATTTAATTGAGTTGTTACTCTGTGACAGGCAGCTGATAAGGGCGTAAAATGTTTCCAATTTAAATTGTTTGGATCCTTTCAGATTTGGCATCATGACCCTCTGAAGTGGTAAAATGCCACACCATTCTTGAAAATGTCTTTGAGACCTAGATTTATAGATCTATTTCAAAACAGTTGCCATGGCACAGAAAATCGAGCCTTGGATTAAGGGGGATTAGGTAGAATTACATGGATTATGCCCCTTGTGTTTACTCCTCAGGTTGTTTTTTGGAGACAGAGTTGAGTGTCAAACCTTAAACCAATTTGATAGTTCTGGTTTCTTGAATAAAGTTTTGAGTTTTTTTAGTTTGTGCTATTGAAAAAGGAAATGTTGACTTGCAACATGTAGACGTGATGCAATAGTTCAGGAAAATGCAATGGGGTTACAGAGTGATTATAAAAGGTGAGGCATGGGATTTATCATGCATCCCTTTATGGTTAAAAAATATACCGTCTAAATCACAGTTGGAAATGGCAATCATTGGAAAATCCACAAAACCACAGTCCTAGATTATTTTGTTTGCCAAGAAGCAGCAATTTCAAAATTGTTCCTCCATTCCCTGGATCGGTTTGGGGGAGATTTTTGATACCCAATCTTGCCCAGTAATTCCTAATTTCTTCTGTTTTCTAGTTCTTCCTGTGCTCAGTCTATGTGCCAATGTGCACGGACAAAGTCCCAATTCCTATTGGTCCATGTGGCAGCATGTGTTTATCGGTCAAGAGAAAATGCCTGCCAGTACTTCATGAGTTTGGTTTCATTTGGCCAGAGGTGAGTCAACAGCCTTCACATTTCCTGTAAACAAACAGATGCTTGTGTTACTTTATGTGCACAAAGTGAAACTAACAGCCATTTATATGGAGACGCTGTAACTGAATCAACGAAAAAGTTCCATTACAGATTTGTGATCACCTGCAATGTAGTATTTATGGCATGCTGGGACTAACACAACCCTCACATATGCTCTTGATGACAACCCCATCAGCTCAGATTGTATAAATACCGACAACCAACATTGTTTTTAATACTTGTAGCACCTTGATAGCTAAATGGTCATATCAGCCTGATGGTTTTTATTTGGATGGATAGGACATTTAATACCTTTCTTTTCGCTGAATTACAAAATTGAAATGTCAACTTAACATTGACTGGGAGCCAGACGATTGTAAGCGCACAAATTTCCACGACGGACACTCTTATTATTTATTGCTGAACAAATTCTAAATAGATTGCTACCTTATTATACCATATTTTTCACATTTATTCAACGCTTCCACTGACAACATGTAGGATATTGTCTTGTGGCGTGTGGTTGATGTAATCACAGTAAGAGAGTTTGCTGGCGTTTCTGTTATACGCTACGTAGCAAGTCTAATAATCAAGTCGTTACACTTTGGTATCCGCCGTTGAGAGCTTGCGTATTTGGTCTCCGGAATCACAGTGTCATTGTGTAAACGGACCCTAAAATCTTCTCTTTATTTCACTATGATAAACTCTATGATTTTCAACCTTGTTCCCTGTGTAGGTGCTGAACTGCAGCCTATTCCCACCTCAGAATGACCACAACCACATGTGCATGGAGGGCCCGGGGGATGAGGATCCACCGTATTACCGCCATCCTCCACACCAGGAGGAGTGCCAGGCCCTTGGATCTGCACCCGACCAGTACACCTGGCTGAAGCAGACAGATAGCTGTGTTCTCCAGTGCGGATATGACAGCGGGCTTTATAGGCGCAGGGCCAAAGTGTTCACAGATGCTTGGATGGCAGTGTGGGCCGTGCTGTGCTTCCTCTCCACCACTTTAACGGTCCTGACCTTTCTTTTGGATTCCCAACGATTCTCCTACCCTGAGAGGCCCATCATCTTTCTGTCCATGTGCTGCAATTTGTACAGTGTTGCCTACTTGGTAAGCATTCCTGGGTAGTACAGTACAGTAATCTCTCGAATATCGCGGTTAATGTAGACCAGACATGAAGTCACGATGATCGAGGACTGTGCATAGATGTATATATGTTTACATATATACATCCACAACGGATCGGTGGACGAGTGGGTAGCGTGTCGCCTCATAGTTCTGGGGTCAAGGGTTCGATCCAGGTTGGTCCTCACTATGTGGAGTGTTTGGCTGCGTGGGTTTTCTACGGGTACTCAGGTTTCCTCCCATATTCCAAAAGCATGCAGGGTAGACTGGTTGAACACTAAATTGCTCATACGTATGAGTGTGAGCATGAATGGTTGTCCGTGTCCTTGTGCCCTGCGATTGGCTGGCCACTGAATCAGGGTGTCCCCCGCCGATACCATTACTTGGGATAGGCTCTAGCACCCCCCGTGATCCTTGTGAGGATAAGCGGTTCAGAAAATTAATGAATGGAAAAAAAGAATTATCAATGCACATTATCAGTTCACGCCACCCAGGCATGTGGAAGGTAAACAAACTAATACTGAAAGGTTAATGATCCCTGTCAGGAACACGAGGGCTGGAGCCTATCCCAGCTGATCCTGGGCGAAAGGTGACTACACCCTAATTCGGCCGCCAGTCTGTTGTAGGGCACAAACAAGAGACACAACCATTCGCACTCACAATCACATCCACGCTTCGTGGGAATCGAACCCACACTGCACCAAAAGTTAGGCAAATGAACCACTACGTAATCAGTGACAGGTCTTATTTAAGCATTAAGGTAATTGGCAATTTCTCATAATGGAACCCTTGCGATGTCAGCTATGTTTTTTGTTACTTCACTGTGAAGAGGTGTAGAATCTCCCAAAGTTTTGGAGCTTGAGATCAATGTGGGATGCTGTCAGATGCTATATACCACTGCAAATGTTCCTTGCCATCCCTTTTAGGGTAAGAGAAGACAATTTAATACAAGCAACTAAATGTACTACTGAGAAAAGTATGGGTGCTGTGAGAGAAACAACTTACCTATTCAATTGTTAAATTTCCCATTTAGAGATGTATTACTCATCAAGCTTGAAGGGAGAAATTTCTCTTGCATTATTGTTTAGTAGTCTTGGCATGGGTCAGCGCTTGCAGAGCACAGTTAGTACATTTGGGATGGCAGATTATTCGAAAATGTCATGCGGCTGTACCTAACAGACTTTATTATCCAACTGGATAATCAGTCATGAGGATAAACAATTCCCTCTTTTATATGTATGTGGCGCCTTGATGACAAATGGCCAGGGTAAAAAATTAATTATTTTAGCTTTTTGTTTTTCTTGTGACATGTTCCTCCAATCAACATAAAATATTGTCATGGTCTGAAGAGAATTCACATTTCCCATGTAATTGTGGAGTCATTTGGAATGAAGAGACCGATTGTTTTAGAATTGCTTCCACATAATAATAACATATTCTTATCTCCGATTTAGGCACGGTTGACTTTGGGTAGGGAACGTGTGTCGTGTGACCTGGACGCCACTGAAGTTCCTATTCTAGTCCAGGAAGGGCTAAAGAGCACTGGATGTGCCATTGTCTTCCTCCTGCTCTACTTCTTTGGCATGGCCTCCTCTCTCTGGTTAGTGCACGCATGTAAACCATCTCTTTTTGTAAAGAAAGTGAAACATAAGTCTATCATCTTGTTTTGTTTAAAATCTTACAATCGGGACAGATTTATTCACACGTATAAAAGCTACCATTGGAATGAGGCCAGTGTTAAAACGCAACTTTTCCAGGAACGTAAACCCATTGGATTTTATTCCAGCCTTAAATATGACACTCCCATCTGTTGTGTAACCCCATACTATCTATGTTATGAAGAGCAAAATGGAAGGACCATAACAATATTTGCATTATAAAATACTACAGAAACAAGTGGTATTTAATTTTCCCTCCTTCTTGATGCAGGTGGGTGATCTTGACCCTGACTTGGTTCTTGGCAGCAGGATTAAAGTGGGGCCATGAGGCTATTGAAATGCACAGCTCCTACTTCCACATAGCTGCCTGGGCTATTCCTGCTGTTAAAACCATTGTCATTCTTATAATGAGATTGGTGGATGCAGACGATTTGACTGGCCTTTGCTATGTTGGCAATCTACAGCAGGAGGCACTCACAGGCTTTGTAGTAGCGCCGCTAGCCGCCTACCTTCTTATAGGTAAGTAAAAACGTGGCCAAAAGACAGAGTTTATTGGCATTCTGTACTTTCAAATTGTGACCTTGAAATATTTCCCCTGTTAAAAACGGGTGCCTCATCCAAAAACTTAGAAACCTTCCTTTTGCTATTTGAAAAAAAAATGAGATAGTCTTCACCAATGTTCCCTCTAAGCTGCGCGCGTGCGCAATTGCTCACTACTCTCGTCTTCTCTGCGCACAGCAAATCATATGGAGCGCACAAAATAAAATCCCATGTTTTTTTTGTTTTTTTAATGTGTTTTTTTTTAGCTGTGAGGATGACGCGCGAACCACTCATCCGCCGGGCCGCCCATTCATAGATTTTAATCATTACATTGTATTATTACTAAATCATTTATGTGTAGTAGACATGCACCTGCTTATGGCAGGTGTGATACTGGTGTGTGCCCATAGCGAGCAATGATGATGTTGCTCACACCGGTACTCAGTGTGCTCAGAGAGGTTGTCTTTCTGCCCAGAAAAACAAAAAATTAGAGGGAACATTGGTCTTCACACACAAAGGGATAATTGCATTGTATTCGAACATACGTAATTGAAAACCAAAACATAATAAATTACCGATTTATTTCATCTAAATTCGAGCCACCAGGTTTCGAGGATCTGCCCATAGAGAGTCCTGATTCAATACCTCAGAAATGTTTTGAGGAGAAAAAGCACATCTAAATGTCTTCTTTTTCTCCTAATTTGAACAAAGTACAGCAGTGGTTTCAAAGTGCTCTTTGTTCCTGTCTGTTCTTTGTGCTTGCCCATTAATTTCACCTGTTGTAAGCTGTTGTGTGTCAACCAGTCTAAACCTCCTGTATCCTTCACACGCTCATTTGATCTAAATTTATTCCCAATAGTTCTCTATTAAATGCATTATTGTAAGTTTTGGTATTTTTGTAAATGTACATTTTAGATTGCCAATGTTCCCTGGAGTGGCTTCATTTCTTCTCCTTTTTCTTTGCTCCACCCTACCTTGCTCCTTGTTCACCTGCCTGGCTGTGATAATAACAGCTATAACGTTTCATTCTATTGAAAAAGTTGATTTGTTAAAAAAAAAGCATCTATTGAGGATCATTAATTGTGTTCGTTGTTGCTCTCCAGGTACCCTGTTCATCTGTGCTGGCCTAGTAGCTCTTTTCAAGATCCGTTCCAATTTGCAGAAGGATGGTGCCAAAACAGACAAGCTTGAACGTTTAATGGTGAAAATTGGAGTGTTTTCCGTGCTCTACACAGTTCCAGCATCCACTGTGATTGGATGTTACCTCTACCAACTGTCTCATTGGGGGGAATTCAAAGCAACTGCACAAGACTCATACGTTGCATCAGAGATGCTTCGAATCTTTATGTCACTACTTGTAGGAATCACCTCGGGCATGTGGATTTGGTCAGCAAAGACCCTCCACACGTGGCAACGTTGTTCCACCCGCCTACTAAAGGACAGCAGGATGGGTCGAAGCGGCAAGCGAGGACCAGGCAAGGGCTGGATTAAACCAGGGACAGGCAATGAGACCGTTGTGTGAGGTGAAAGAATGGACAAGGCTGGACTTGCTTCTTCATCTTACAGATACTATTCACCCTGACAAAAGAAGGATGTAACACAAAACACTGGATGTGAACTACGCTCTAAATATGTGGAAATCCACAAGGATCTTTTAAACATTGGGGTTAACAGAAATGGTGGATTGGTTTAAAAGAAAAATGTAGCAAAAGTTTCATTTGGACCTCTCAAGACTTTTTCTATGTCAGAGGATGGAGAAACAAAATTAAATGAGGAGAAAGAACAAGAGAGGCAAAATTAAATAACATAAAGATTTGACATAGAATAAGCTGTGTGGTGACATGTCTACCTCTTCCTCAATTTTTTTGCTAAACAACTTGGACTAAACCTCCTGGGTGCAATAACTCCTCAACCAATGATGAGTCCACGTGCAGATGGTTTTCAGATACCGGCTGAGATTTTCCAAAGAGCCTTTTATCCTCTTTATAAAATGGTTAGAAAAGACATACAAGTTCACAAGCTAGTTATACATTTTGCATCACCTTCATTTTAAAAAAATGTTTACATTTGCCAAGTTTATTTAAATGACACTTAGATTTTTTTATTGCTTTCAAATTTTGAGTTACTAGCTTCAAGCTGTTGTAATGCACTATATTTGTAAACCTATAGGATCTGTGCCTGGCACAAGTGCATTCATTTAAACAGCAGAGTGATTGAATGAAAACAAAACAAAAATACATGAATAATCTGTCTTTCACAGACAACAGTGTAAACATGATGACGGTTTGAGTTTAAATGCTGGGTGTGGCATTTTTTTAACAAAATGCTTATTTTTGTTTAAAAAATGTATTGGTAATAGGGATAGTTAAATTGCCACCTATATATTTAGGCCAGTAGCAAAATTAATAAGTGAAGAGTAATCCGTCATTACGTTTTACCTCAACTCAACTCTTTTGCCGCATAATTATAAAAGAGAGCAAAGATTACTTATAGTGAATTGTGATTGGTTTGCATCAAAAAGCAAGTCTTAAAGTTGTTTACTGCGCGATTTGAGTGCGTGGGTGTGAGAAACTGGGCCCCGGCAAGTTGAAGTCGTGCTACCTTTATGAAGCCATCTTGATTTCAATTATGTGTTCAGCCTCCTTGGAAACCAAGGACTCTATATTCTCACAGATAAATGAGTAGTCCAGGTAATTAAATCTGGATTTCCCAAACATTAGCCGGAACGCAACACAACGTTATTAGACAATCACTTGGCAAAAGACACAACATTCAATATTACGGAACAGCTGCAAATTCAGCTGTACATTTCAACATGTAGAGGAGGATCAATTTCTATTTTCCACAGTTAGTCTATGACCATACCATGAGCTCAATCATTAAGTCACAACATCTGCAATAATGTTTTTAATCTGGCTTTTCCAGATCAATTCAATCGTCCATGTTCCACACAGTACATAGAAAAACAATACAATCAACTGTGTCAGGAACATAACAATGGCCATCCTAGTCAATCAAGCCACTCATAGGGGAAAAAAAGTTGGTAAATGCATTGCAGAACTGAAAAATCAACCATTTGCAAATACCTTTCATGTCTTCCGGTAGCATTCATCACAGTGAGCAGGCTAATTTTGTTCGAACGACAATCTATCAAAGTGCTTGCGTTTCAGTGAGTCTTTGAATGTATATTGTATATATAATGAGTGTCACATTTAGTCCTTACCCAAATGAGTGAATTGTGGGGAACTCCAGTACGCAATTGCCTATGATACATGAATTAGATCTGTCATGTGTAACCTGATAGTACCTCACATTGCTGTCACTTTCTCTTAAAAAACATCTACCAAAGTAGGCAAAGGTATCTATTTACCGGTTTGTGTTGTCTCGGACTACCTAGGGAAATAAAGGCTTGTAGATATTTCTATATGTGAGAAGCCTGGAGCTGCCCTCAGTGGTCCTCAAAGCAGCATACCTTGGCACCCTGATTAAATTCCCAAAGTCAAACAAACATTACATTGAGCTAAAGTGAATTAAGCTAAGCTCTGACCACCGTCCGACTGAGCTAATGCAGTTTCCCTTTTCTCATAACTTTTGGCGGCCACCACCCTTATGACCGCACTTTGCCTCCCATGACGGTTTAAGCAATAACAGAACTGTTACCGTATGTTAGTTTGACACAGTTTATGTTTAAATTAAAATTAAATCACTAGCAACATGATATTTTCATCATGTTAGGATACTCTGATTTGAATCAGTTTTAAGTTTTGTTCATCCGTGCTGATCTTAGCCTGTAAAGTGTACTATAGGAGAAAATGTTAATTTATCCTTGTTGAAAGTGACACAATTTTTAAAGCTTTTTTTGTTATTTAAATGACGCTTTTGTATCAGAAGATAAATAAAAAAAAGTTTTGGTGACCAAAATCTTACCTTCTGAATGTGTTTGTACTTATGATTTACAGTTTAAAAAAGTATTGGACATGCAGTAAAGGTACTAACGTCGAGTAATCATGCTTGGATGCACGAGAGTGCTTTTCACAGCTCACGTCCCATATCAAATTTTACTACATACATTAAAAAAAGGTTTAGAGCAAGGTTCAGGAACCTATCAACCAATCGGAGCCTCACTTTGCAACATAGGAGCTTCGCATTGGCACATCAAAATTCTAGCACTGCTTTACTCATAATTTTTGATTTCTTTAGAATCCCTAGCGTGTGCTGCATATACACCCATTGATTAGCAACAGCGTAACAATGTTGTTAAAAGAATTTAGATACTTAGCGTTCAAAAGTGTTTATATGGCAAAAAGGTGCACACATTTATTTTGACTTTTAAATTCTGGGTGTATTAGGAAGGAAGGAATTACATTTAAAATATTAATTGTTTATGACTCTCTCAGTCAAAAAGGTTCCCGAACCCTGGTTTAAGAGTAGTTTTAGTGTTATACCTGACTTGAATAATTTTCTCTTTTGGCCCTGTGGTGGTCTGTTTATCTGGAATTCTCAAGCTAATGTTTTGACCTGCCTTTTTTGCGAAAATAACAGCTTTGGTGTGCTAAAACTGGTCAAGATGAACAGAAAAGTTTAGTCTTTTTGGTTTGGTGCTGTTTTTTTAGGCTTATGCATGAAGGCCTACTATTGTTATTTGTATATTAGTATATATTGACTTTTTTTAATGTCCCACGTTAAAATATTGATACTAAATGGGCTATGAGCATGTAGCACTGGAAAAGTTCTGTTCATGCTTTTACCTCGTGTCTGATGAAAAAGGAAGCGATTCCAAAACTTAAAAAAAAAAGCATAAAAATAGTTTGAATCCCTAACTTTTGTTTTGAAGTTCCCTCAATTATAAAGAAATTAACAGTCTCCAGAGTAGCAAAATTCTGACAAAGAGTGGGGTGTCCCACACACTCACAACCTATTACTACTTTCAATTAAGTGACTGTCTCACTGAAGGGCCAATCAACAAACCAATGTATATTACAGTAGTACGTACTTTAAATTGATATTCTTTGCCACTGCAATGGCCACAGAAGATAGATAGGTCCTGAGGGTGCTCCAGCATGAGATTGGCACGAAACATACTTGCCGGCTCGACAAAATAATGTCTCAGAAAGAGACTCTTTACAGTCTCTAAACCTAAACTCAAGCAAAAAAAAATACAAAAGAACCTAGATAATTTAATTGGTCAAGATATTTGAACTACTTAAATGCTTTCTGTAAAAATGTGGCTTGACATTTTCACTGAGCTGTGAGTGAACCCAGTAATCAACTACAAGTAGTTTCTTATCAGTGTGCTGTGCTACCAAACTTTTCCTCCAAGCATTGGAGATAAAATGCTTTTCCCTCCAAAGAATGTACTTAGTTTTATTACTTGTGCTATGTGTTTTGTTTTGACTTTGCATAATCAATGACCAATTATATTACTGTTGTCATTTATAACATAAAATGAATACACAAAATTACTGTCCAACTACATATTTTCCTTTCACGAATGAAGGGGTTTTCAACACAAACAGAGCCAAAAGACTGTTTGGCATGACATTCAACTGCAGCTCAGCTATGCACTAAATAAACTAGATTAGCTCCTTAGGTGTATGTTATGGGAGTGCTGGTGAAGGTTTCCACAGATCTGGCTCTGCAGCTCAGATTGCCTTCCTGTAATTTACTGTGAGTGAATGAGTGTTTGTTTTAGGTCTCCCTCAAAAGCCTGAGGTAAGAGCAAAGTGACAGCATCTACTGCTCTATTGTTTCCAGATGTAGAGCAGCTCTTACACACCACCACAAGAAAGTAAAGCATGTTCAGACAAACATGATATGTAATGGATTGTTATTCCTAATATGAAACAATTCAATACTCTCTCAATATTCTGCTTGTGCATGCCGCCTTGTGGTCTAGAGGTTCACTCGACTGACTTCAATGTGGGCAGGCGTGGGCTCGATTCCTTCTAATTGCGGTATTACTGGGAGTGGGGATGGTTGTTTGTCTTTGGCCTGGTATATATATATATATATATATATATATATATATATATATATATATATATATATATATATATATATATATATATATATATATATATATATATATATATATATATATATATATATATATATATATATATATATATATACATATATATATACACACACACACGTGTATATACGTATATATAAAAAGACTTTTCGCAGGTTCGCACGCTTTCATTGTTTTATTCAAACCCGTAAGTAAGTGATCACTCGTGACCTCGTATACATTTCAAGATGAGCAGATAAATGCTTATATATATATATATATATATATATATATATATATATATATATATATATATATATATATATATATATATAAGCATTTATCTGCTTATATATATATATATGTATGTATATGTATATGTATATATATGTATATATATATACATATACATATATCAGTGGCGGGCCGTCAGGGCCTTCAAGGCCTTCTCTGCTGGCCTAAGAAATATCTGAATCATATTATATTTTGTCCATCAATACTTATTATTCCAAATGGTCTGTTAGCTTCCTTTCATTGCTTTTCCCCCTGGTTGCACTGCTTCCAGATGTGTGTTTTCATATTGAAGCATTTAACCAATCACATTTCAGCCATTATTTGTTGCCAGATCAGATCTGCCTCAAAGCCTTCACAATCAGTTCTTGCGGGGTCTGCTGCATTAAACTAGACTGTTGCTTTTAACCAATCAGATTTCGAGTTGGCAACCCCACAATGATTTTTCATAGGCGTTAGCATTTTGCTGGCTGGGACATTTCATTGCTTTCACAAACTATGATTGGCTAGTAGGCGGGCCAAAGCAGCCAGAGATCGCAAACTCCACCCACATGGCTGACAGTGGCAAAAACAAATGAATTCTGTTGCAGATTTCTCTCACAAAGCTATTTTTCAGACGGACTTTTCCAGAAAAAAATGGACATCATTAAGAAAGGGCGGTCAACTCCGAAGCTAGCAAGCCTGTTACAGCCGGGAATATGGTGTGTGCGGCACTTTCAGTGTGCTAACTTAGCTCCACAAGCAAATTGTATATTGTTGTTTTGATTTAAAGCCATTTTCAAAACGGACTATGCCAGAAATATGACAGGACAGGCTCGACTTTCATCATTAGCTTCGATGGCGATAGGAAAGAAGGAAGAAAGAAAGGAGGATGGATATTGTGTAAAAATGATTTTTGGTGAGTAAAATATGGCCATATTCCTAAATAATATTTCAATTGTGGGCCAAGTTCTGATATCTGAAAAGCTCCAGTGTTTGTATTTAAGCTCCAGTATTTGTATTTAATCACAAAATGCTCCTAGGAAGTGGATTTTACCCCAGTTTAATTTTTGGCGTTTCACCATTGACGTCCATCGCTGTCTTTTCCCGGGAAAAATCAACCCCCTGGTTGTAATGTCTCAAAAGCTCCAGTATTTGTATTCAATCAATAAATGATGCTAGGAAGTGGATTTTACCTAATTTTAGTATTTTAGTGCATTTTTTGTCATTTCATGTATGGACGTATCGACGTTCATCGCTGTCTTTTCCCGGGAAAATCACCCCCTGGCCTGGTTTTAATGTCTGAAAAGCTCCAGTATTTGTATTAAATCATGAAATGCTGCTAGGAAGTGGATTTTACCCCATTTTTGTGCATTGATTTCTTGATTATTTTTTGTGTTGCAGCTGTAGCTGCAGTAGAGGTTTTATAGCCATAAAATAGTTTTTGAGGGTTGGATTGATACGTTGAAGGCGCTACCAGAAAATGCACCGCCCGCCACTGAAAAAAGATATATGTATATATATATATATATATATATATATATATATATATATATATATATATATATGTATGTATATATATATATATATATATATATATATATATATATGTATGTATATATATATATATATATATATATATATATATATATGTATGTATATATATATATATATATATATATGTATGTATATATATATATATATATATATATATATATATATTATATATATATATATATATATATATATATATATATATATATATATATATATATATGTATATAATTAGCGTGTAGTTAAGGGATGGGAAGATATTCGAAAATTTATTGGAGGGAGTGAGAAATAGGGGGAGAGACAGAGACGATCACAGCCACTAAAGATGTTCAATAAGGCCACTAGATGGCAGTCTTTATTCAAGATATAATGCTGTGTAGTGTTGCTCTCTCAAATGTTTTCAAGCTATTTACTCTCCCGACTTCGGTGCGGGCAGGCAATGGATCGATTTATGATGGTGGCGGTATGATTTTTTTGTGCGAATGGTCAGATGACTGGCGACCAGTCTAAGGTGTACTCTGGCTTTCGCCCGAAGTCAGCTGCAGAAGCCTTTGCAACCCTTGCGAGGATGCACGGTGTGGAAGATGAATGAATGAAAATATAATTCTTTATCATGGGGTTTATTTTTATGATTATTACGATTATGATTATTATCATGACGATTATTATTATTGTTAGTATGTATGATTATTATTATCATTATTATCATCATTCTCATCATCATCGTCATCATGACGATTGTTATTATTATTATTGTTAGCATGATTACCATCATCATCATCATTATTATTACAACTAGTATTGTATTATTTTTATTATCATCATCATCATTATTATTATTACTATTATTATTATTATTATTATTATTATTATTATTATTATTATTATTATTAATTTATTTGCTTGTTATTTTGTTTTTGTTAAGGCCGCCTTGTGGTGTAGAGGTTCACCCGCCCGACTTCGGTGCGGCCAGGCGCAGGCTCGATATGGTATGTTTGTGAGTGAGTATGGTCGTTTTGTCTCTCTGTGTCCCTACGGCTGACTGGTGACCAGTCTAGGGTGTAGACTGCCTTTCGCCCAAGTCGGCTGGGTAAGGTTCCAGCAAACCCCGCAACCCTTCCAAGGATGCGCGGTATGAAAGATGAATGAATGAATGAATGAAAGATTAGAATTGGATAATAATAACTATCATTACAAGTTATTTATTTTGGATGTGCACATTATACAATTTAGGAAACTTTTGCAGCTGCGAATATAAACCTGCCAATTAACAAAGAATAGTCTTGATTCAAGTCATAATCTTAATTCATCAAATAATCTTTATTTAGGCATGTGAATAAGAGGATTTCTTTGGGTATTTTACCCTGGTTGTGTGCATTAAGCTTTTTTCAATTACAGGCTGCTTGAATGTATATTCTTCTTACCCTACGGCAGGGGTCGGGAACCTTTTTGACGGAGAGAGCCATAAACAATTCATATTTTTAATTGTTATTCTGTGAGAGCCATACTCAAAATTTAAAAGGAAAAATACACTAAAATGTGTGCTATTTGTAGTAATGTCACCACTTTTAAAGTACAAACGTTCTCTGAGATCTTTTGACAACATTGTCGCACTGTTGCTAATCAATGATAATCAATGGGAGTATGCATGCAGAAGAATCTAATGGAATTTTTTTTTTAAAAGCCGCACTAGAAGTAGTGTCGGCGCCACAATGATCACATAACGCTCCTACTGATGCATTCAGGACTGAACTCTCAACAGCGCTTACCATATTTTACTTCACATTTTAGCGGAGAGCCGTATGCACCTTTCAAAAGAGCCACATATGGCTCCCGAGCCATTGGTTCCCTACCCCTGCCCTACGGTATTCCCCATTATTGTAACAGCCCTATTTTGTTAATTGTGCCAATATCAGAATGACAGGATCAAAAAATAAAGTACATACATGTAATTACTGTAGGTATTGAACATCACCATGATTGGCCATGTGCGCAAGATGCACTTGTCTTCATTTTTAGGCGTATTTTTGTGTTGTGTTGTTATGTAGCTGCCAACGTAAACCTAATGCCAGATTGTTACAGAATGGACGTTGGAAAGATATTTTGATGTTTTCATTGATGGGGGTCACATTCCTCAAACTTACATGTGACCTGTTGCATTGATCATATAGCCAAAATCTACTCCCTGTGCTTCTGATGATTCATTTCAGCCATTTAACTCAAGATAGCCATGACGAGTGCTAGATAGATGTTTTGGAATCAAACTGCTTCTTATGGATTAGATGAGCCACTGGAAATTCCTTTTAGTGTTTGCGTTGCTGTGTATTAGTCTTAGTCAAATCAATCATATATAGATATTGCCCTGCTTGATTAAAATGTCTCAACGTTTAGATTCTTAGCAGTTAAGTGGAGTGAAACGGCTTGTGTTTTATGTACACTCAATGTTAAGAAAATAGTGTTGTAAATTATAGGTCTTGATGTCCCTTTATGCCACTACCAGATTTTCATATACGTACTCTAAAGCAGCGGTGTCTAAACTATTCCACAAAGGGCAGCGGTGGGTGCTGCTTTTGTCCCAACTGATCCAACATAGACAGTTTCATCAATAAAGTTTCTTCTGAAATAAGCAGCACCTGACAGCAGTCAAATGACTAAAGTTTTTGAACACTAGATTGGTGAAAATGTATCTTCCTCGTCGGTTGGATATGAAAACCTTCATCTACTGCGGTCCCAGAGGATCGGTTTGGACACCTATGCTCTAAAGCTGTGTATCTCAATTATTTTCTGTTGTTTTTAGTATGCCACTTTATATTATGCTAACAGTGCTTGTGGGTTTAGTTCTTACAGTAAACCAGTGAGCACTGTTAGCATCATAGTCTAAGTTTGGTGCAAATATTTGGCATATGACAAAGCCCATGTCTGATTATTACTATTATTATTACTATTACTACTATTATTACTATTATTATTATTATTATAAATATTGTTATTATTATTATTATTATTATTATTATTATTATTATTATTATTATTATTATTATTATTATTATATTTTTGCCCCAAAAACTCAAGCAGCTAATCAGTGTGATTGGGGTGAAATGTTTTCTAATGACGGACTAAGTTTTGGGGCTTGATGCTGCCCGCTGCTTTTTTGGCGCAGGGAATATATCGGTCTTTCCTCCTATTAGGGTTATTAGTCTTACATTATACATATTTTACCGAAATAAGAGTGAAGCCCAGCTCAACATGCGCATCATCATATTTCTTCTTTTTGGCTTTCAGGTGACTTTTGTTTGACTCACTATTTGCATTGCTCTCTTCCTTTCTCACCATTCCTGTAATGTACGTACGTTCCCATATTGTTGCTGACTCGGTGGAAAGTTCTGCTCTGCACGGTTTGTTCTTTCATTTTGAACTTCCTGAGCGGACTGTGACAGTGAGCGCCCACTGCTATCCACCGAGTGAATGTGCAATGACACTTTATTCTTTGCCGACAAAAAGTATGTTTTTCAGTCCCCCAGGCATTGCTCTGCGCTCCTCTAGGTGGTGCTACCCCACTACCTGTCAACCTTTCCCCATTTTTATAGTTTTTTGATAATTTCAAATTGTGTACGCCGTATAACAACTTTTGTAAAACCGATCTCGTTTTACCCGGTACTCGGATGATTCGCCTAAAGACGTTTCGCCGACGGACATTTGACAGACGGACAGGTCGCCGAATGGACGCTCCGCCGAACTTTCATTCGGCCGAACGGCCATTCGGCCCAATGAACGTTCCGCCGAACGGAGGTTTCGCCGAAACGGGATTTTCACGGCTCGGTTCTGCTACATCTGCCCGCCCAAGAGTGCTTAATCCCGGGCTGACATGCCCGCCCAAGAGTGCTTATTCCCGGGCTGCCATTGACGGTAGACTAATAAATTGAGAGTGATGAGCGGCAAAGGGAAATGAATCATTGATTTTTACTATAATTTGGACAACGACGGCAGCGGGCCGGATTAAAAATCCTAACTGGCCGTATATGGCCCGTGGGCCGAGGTTGAAAAACTTGTACACACATGATCCGGGGGCGGGGCGAGCGCGCGAATCCCGTTTCGGCTAAACCTCCGTTCGGCAGAACGTCCATTCGGCGACCTGTCCGTCTGTCAAACGGCCGTCGGCGAAACGTCTTTAGGCGAATCATCCGGTCACGGTTTTACCCATTTCGACTCTATTCCGGATCATCTCGATCACTGGTAGCAGATGAAAACGTCATCGTTGACTGCTAATAGTCATGCTTCAAGCATGATATGCGCACACGCATTCCCCTTTCACGCAGCGCATCAGCAAGCAATGTACCCAGGCAGTCAAGATGTCACGTCATACAGCGACATCTAGAATCTTGAATTTAGTGCATACTGATTGGGCACCCCGTCTACTTTGGAGAAAATTTTACTTTTAAGTGCACCCTATGTGAGTAAATATGTGCCGCGTTGCATTTGTACATTTTTTTTTTTAATCGCTTAATTAGTGGAATCGCAATTATTAATAATCGGATAAATTGGCTGAGGTTGACAGTTATGCCACTGCTTGAGAATTTTTTTCTCTCAAGTGAGAAAACAATACTTTCTTGGTGTATTCTTGTGATGTCTCACAACAAGGTTATGTTTTTTTTCTAAGCATTTCTATCTTCACCTTACAATTACCAAATAAACCCTTTTACCAACTATTTAATATATATTTTGGTGACAAATCCACCCAAAAGAGTAAAAGAATAGGCTTAATAATGAAAATAGATCATAATTTATCTTCCTATCCCAGCTGCCTTTACCCCCACCTACCACTAAAAACTCTCCAAACAGAAGCGGATGTCAGATCCAGAGTGATGTCAGAACCAGCTGTGTTGTCAAAATCACAGTTGCTCAATGAAATATGTGCATATGTGGGCCACCTAATGGTTCAGTGATCCTTCCGCCTGACTTGGTGTGAGTTCAATTCCCTCTCAGTGGCACTGTGATTGTGAGCTTCAGTGGATGTCTGTTTTTAAGTCTCTTTATGCCCAGCTATTGGCTGGCAACCAACTCGGGGTGGCCCCCACCTGCTGTTCCTGGTTCGAGTGACAGGCTCTGGAGCACCCCTGGACCCTTGCGAGGATAAGCAGCATGGAAGTTGAATGAGTGAATGTATGTAGGTGTGCAAAAAAGAAAAGAAAAGAAAGACAAGGAAAAATTATTTATTAAGCCATTCAAATCGAGAGTATACAAAGACATTTTCCAAGGCCCATGGGAGGCCAGTGGAGTGTTGGGGAAAGCAACACCACCCCAAGGATTTTAAGATAAAATAGAGAATTGTAGAGAAACTATTGATAAAGCACTGATAAAGTTTCCCCCCCTCCTTAAAATAAAGAAATCAAATGTTAAAAAATAAGAGAAAAAAATGTGATAGTTCGTGAACCACACATTTTCAGGGGCTTAAATCACCAAACTGTGGAAAACAAAATCCTCACAGGTCAGTATTGTGAAAACTATCTCCATACAAAATAATTTGTCTTCATTAGGGATCTTGTTATTTTCCCAGAAAGACCGAGTGCCCTCACCTCTGCAGTTTCACTGATTCATAACTGAACAGCCATTTTTTTAGAAGCACAAAAACTGAAAGGTGAGGCAAGTCTTGTTAAATGTATAATCATTTCTAAAACTATTTACAATGTATACATAACTGATGTAATAAAAACAAGTGTGCCATTGCATTAATAGGAACCAAGTAGATACCACACAAAAGACTATGTCTTTATCTTGCGAGCGCTTGCCGTCAACCGGGTAGACTTAGCAGGTTTGCCTCCAGGTTTAGGGGACTTCCTGTTGTCTTTCACTTGGGGGGACCTGAAGCTCTTGCTCTTAACTCCTCGGCCTGGTGCAACGATGGAAGTTGCAGACAGCATATTCTTTTTGTGCGCAGAATTGACAGGGGGTCCCTTGGGTGTTTTGCCCGGCGATTTTCGGGTAGCGCTACGGAGCTTGTTCAGGCCTTTTTTCAGATAATTGCTCCTGTTGCTCTTAGGGGTGTTGTCGATGGTAAACACCATAGATTGCCTGCAATCAGTCTGAAAAGGAAAAACGACAAATTGGCTTCGTTGAATCGGACTATAAGATATAAAATAAGCCTACATAAGTGTAATTGTTCTCGTGTTGATTGCATTCATTTCAAAAAACAACTGAGGCCCAAAGTGGGAGAGATCTACTTGCCCAATAAGAGTTTAAAGGAGGAATATAGAAGATTGGTGGCAAAAAAAAGGTACAGACGCTCCCCTACTTACGAACATTCGAGTTACGAACAACGGTACATGTCTGCAAATTGCGTTTATGTCGAAAAATGTTCGTAAGTTTGATTTTGTATTGCGCACCTTTTTCCGAGTAGTGCTTCTTTCCGCCGCTAATACCGACGCCTGGCGGTGTGAGAGCTCAGCTCACCCAGCACCCACCTTCCTCTGCCCAGTTCGTTGCAGTGCGGAAGTGCGTGAACGTATCTCCAGTGCGCAAAGAACCTTTTTCATTTTTATCATTAAATATCTGGTGCATCCATTATTCAATTTGGTTGGTGAAAAGCGAAAGGCTTCTATTGAAGGATGTGCAAGGAAGAGGCAAGCCATTTCATTTGAAATGAGTGGCAATAATAACGAAGCTTGATGCGCGTGAGAAAGTGGTGAGCGTTGCACGGGAATACAACTTGAATCGTTCGACCGTCAGATCCATTTCTAAACATAAAGATCGAGCAGCAGGACCCAAATATTGAACGTTGCACAAAGTTTGCAAATCAATTGAATGATGCCATACAGTGCTACCGCATCATTTATGATGAAAAAAAGAAAACGAGTGCTATTGCTGTATTTGACACACACACAAGACAGATCGCATTTAAAGGCTCACCGCTCCGCATTACCACTAGATGGTGCTGCGCTAAAGGGAATGTCAACAAAACAGTCAGATAGGTCAGCCAAACTTTTATAGATTACAAATCAGCTTTCTGACAACTCCATTCACTCCCAACATGAATAAACAAGTTTTTTTATTTTCTCCGAGGTTAAAGTATTAGTATTTTTGTGACACAGCAATAGCATAATAACTCATGTTGAACAGGTGGGCATCTCACCAAAGTCGTCATTAATCGAATCAGTAATTTCTGCATTCTGAAAGCTCGGACCACAGTTGAAACTTCCACTGGAAATGACGACGAACATAGAATTAATGTGCTAGATCGAGCTCAACCGAAATGCAACGCCGTTTTATATATCTAAGCATTCACCGTACACCGGAAATAGAGTCTGGGGCTGCTTGCCGTAGTTGCCAGAGCTTTGCGGCTCAATATTTATCCATAAATATTATATATATATATATATAACATATATATATATTACATATATATATATATATATATATATATATATATATATATATATGGATAAATATAGTTCACAGTCTAGCTTTGAATGCTCTGTTGACGCCAACATCTAGCGGCAGCAGTTCTTTTGTAAATCCACCCTATTAAATGACGGCCGCTGTCAATTGGTTGACAAAAGAACTATATATCCCAGCAGTCACTGCGCACTACTTTTTCTACGGGGAAAATAGTAGAGTCGGGGGCTGCTTGCCGTAGTTGTGAGAGCTGTTGCGGGTCAATATTGATCCATATATAATTTATATATATAGTTCGCAGTCTAGCTTTGAATGCTGTTTACGCCAATCTAGCGGCTGGAGTTCTTTTGTCAATCCAGCCGGAATGATGGCGAGCACCAAATTAGTGTGCTCGCCGTCATACTAGGTGTATTGACAAAAGAACTACATATCCCAGCATGAATCGCGCACGGGGGAAAATGAAGTCGCAGGCTGCTTACCGTAGTCGCGAGACCTGTAGTATTGGTCCATATATAAATCACACTGGATTATAAGGCGCCTTGTCTATTTTGCAGAAAATTTAAGACTTTTAAGTGCGCCTCATTGTCGTGACAATACGGTAATCTAAACACTATAATTTGACTCAGAAACTAGAATTTCTCTCGAAATTTCATTGGAAGCTTTGATAGTATACAAATAAAAAAGCTATACTTGAGTAAAATTAGGTACACATTCTTGTAGTATACAAGTAAATGTAACTTTTGCACAACATACAGTACTTCTTAATGATGTCCAGACGCTTTTTGAAAACTTTGAATCAATTATTTTTTTTCAAGATATATTTTGCTGATACCAATCTTTTATCAATACAATTCCAGAATTTTTCATTCAGTAAAAATAAATAAAGTCTTAAAGTTTAAGAATTAAAGTGAGCCCTGGTGTTACAGGAGCTACCACTTAAGGCTCACTTTAATAAGAAATGCTCCATTGTGAACACTAAATGAAAACTGAAATTTATACCAGCTAATCTATTTGAAGTGGGTAAAAATTGGTTTAGCCTATGAGAATTATCTTGGAAATATTTCCAAAAATATATATTTTTACGTCTATTGAAATAAAGGGTGACACCATTTTTTTAACATGTCAATAAAACTAAGAGTGATGAAAGAAACATTTCCCCCCATAGTAAATCTAAACTTTTTTTTTCATTTGTCTCAAATGACGTCTTTTACGAATGCATTCTTAAAGCCTGTTGTTGAGATTGCTCATTGATTACTCCAACATCTCTGCTGGGATACTGTTGACTTTATCCGGAATTGACCAAGGTTACTAAAATGTGTTTGCTTGCTCAAGGTCGCTCGCTGTCTTGCAATGCTGTCACTTGCTCTTGTCTGCCAATACAAAATTCTCGTTTTGTGGCTCACCCTGTATTATAGTCATTTAATTAATAATGAAATGCAAATCTTACATATGGTTTCTTTTAAGCACTGTTACAAGTGGAAGTACAGTAATACCTTGAGATACAAGCTTCCGTTCCGGGATCGAACTCATATGTCAATTTACTCGTATCTCAAATCCATTTTTCCCACAGAAAAGAACCAATTACAAATTAATCCGTTCCCACCCTCTGAAAAACACAAAAGAAACAGGATATTACAATGGAAAAAACATTTGTGTTAATTTACCACCTACTCACAAATTAACAACTAGCTAGACGTTATGATCTTCAATTCTAAAATGTGACATTATTCAGTACAGACAGACGGTAGAGAGAGCAAGAGCGAGAGAGAGAGAGAGAGAGAGAGAGAGAGCGAGCACAGGAGAGACTTGACAATGCACTCGTAACATAAACTTTAAACTTAAATGAACTTAGATTATTATAAACACACTTAAAAATAGGTTTTAATTTTAAATTTCACCAAATTTAAACCACCTTCTTGTGCGATAACCGAGGCAAAGATGTTCATGTATTCCACCGCGTCTTTCGAGGCGGAACTTCCTGGCTTCTCCATGGCTCACAACCGAATGTTCGTGTTTTAAAATTATCGAACAAGCCACGACTCGCTTTGAAGGATTTTGTTGGTGTATTTTTCAGATGATTGCTTTGCTTTCGAGTCCATGTAGATTCTGCTGTCTTTTTCACAGATTATTGACTCGGTCACGCTATCTCCAGTTAGAAAAATGCAAACGGTACGGCTCAGTGCTTATAGATATCTTTACGCGAGGGAGATGTGTGGAGAAAGACAAAGCGATGCTGTTCTCAAAAGCAGCCTCTGGCATACTCGGCCATCCGGACGACCGCATCGGAAACTATCTGGTATGCTTGTATCTTAAATTTGTCTCATATCTCAAAGCAAAAATTTGCTGGGAATTTTCCTTGTATCTCAAATTGTTCGTATGTCAAGGTATTACTGTACTATAATCAATGTGCAAAAATCCCCACAAAAACCCCCGACCTGACACAGAATTCATGTTTGAGAACAATTTCACCATTAGTAAGTCCTAAATTAATATTACAACTGAGAACCCCTTTGTCAAACTCACTGGACTGGGAGCAGCATGAAGTTGAGAGCTCGAGGATCCGGTGTTGGAGTTCTTGTTTTTGGGAGTGAGGGGGCGAGGGAAACAGCTAGCCTTCATTTTTTTCTGGAAAAAATAACATAGTTAACCTTAAAAGTTAAGGCTCAACAGTTCAAATCCAAACTTTGAATTCATCTATGTGGCAAACAGACAAACCTCAGGTGAAGTTAGAGGAACAGATAACGTGAACGCAGACCGTTTTTGGGATCTGGGGCTTCGAAGCTGAGAAGAGCTAACCAGTTTAGATGGCCGGTGGTCGGCCATTAAGGATAAACGGTGAGAACGTGCGCCGACTGTGGACTGTGGTGCCGCGAGTGAGTGCCGGTGAGCAGCGACAGAACGCTGCAGCTGGCCTGGCATGAGCGATGCCCGACGAATAGTCTCAGTTGGTTCACCAATGCGGACTTCTTCATCAGTGAAAAGGAACGTGCTGTTGCTTCCATTCTAAATTGAGAGAAGGGTTTGAATTAGTAAAAAAAATAGCACACTTTTGAACTCTGGCCAATAATTTTTAAATGGATAACTTTTACATCATTTTCCCCATGAATATGTATAAAGTTCAAAGGAATTTAAACACAGTGGTACCTCTACCAAGAAATGAATTGGTTCCAGAACTAGTTTTGTAAGTTTAATTTTTTGCAAGATATGCATTTTCAACTAAGCTCTTGTACTACCAATGAAACCTTTTAAAAATGATCAGTCCACCAATTTTGTATTAAAAATGTGAGAAACAGGCAGAAAAGAGAAATTACTTACTTAGCCTTTAAAATAAACACCTACAAAAACATTGTTGTTGAAAGGTGAGAAGAAAAAGCAAGTTTGGCAACTGACAAAAACACACAGACACACACACAAGCACAAAACTCAACAACTTAAAATGATGAATTTGACAAACTTTCCTTTCATGATATTGGATTGGAAAAAATGTTTTATTTCTTCTAATTCACCATCTATTAACAAGGTAACACAACTAGTGGTTTAATATTACTAAAATGTGTTTAATAGTACTAAAATTATACGGATTTCGAAGGGGGAAGGAAGAGAGACGCACAGAGAGAGGGGGGCGGGTGCTTTTTGCACGGCAACACGCTCGTTTCATAACATAAACAAATTTAAATGAACTTGGATTACGATGCAGACACACTCAAAAATAACTTTAATCTAGCCTTACACTCAACTTAATTCTAATTTTGTATTTAAGTTTGATACCGGCCGGGTTGGCTGTATTTGCCACCTGTATTCGCCTCCACCCTGATTTTCACTATCGATGGGCTGTTTGCTTTTGTATTGCCTTCAAAATATTCCGAAAATGATGCACACAAATGTCCTCACAATAGGATAACGCACGACCACTTGCCAACGAGAAGTAGTCTTGTATTCGCGATGGCTCCGCCAACGGGAGCTAACAGGCTAAGAGGAAAAAAACACTGAAAAAATGCAACGCTCCGCCCAGTGCTCGCAGAGACATTACAAAGAGGGAGTTGCGACCAGAGACATTACATGAGGGAGTTGCGACCAGAGACATTACATGAGGGAGTTGCGGGGAGAGAGCCAGTGCCCCTGATGTTCTTATGAGCGGCCAACGAGAAGTAATGTATACTGCTCGCATTAGCGATCGCGACACCATTCGCGCGGAGCGACGGAGAAAAAAAAAAAACACTGAAAAAAATGCAACGCTCCGCCCAGAGCTCGTAGATATCTGTTATACACGAAAGAGATCCGGCAAGAAAGACAGTGCGCTAAAATCATAAACAGCCTCTCCTGTCTTGGCCACCTGGCTTTCTCGTATCTCGAAATTTGTCTCGTATCTAGAGATAATTATTTGCTCGAAATTTTACTCGTATTTCGAAATGCTCGTATGTCGGGGTGCTCGTATGTCGAGGTACCACTGTATCTCAAATTTCTCCGGGACACTCTTATGTCAAGGTATTACCGTATTTCATAAATTGAGGTACCACTGTATACTTGGTTTCAAATGCTTTGCAATAGGCTTTTGATGAGATTTTTTGTGGAGAAACGTTTCTAATATAGCAACATTACGTTGGTATGTATATTTCAATCAATCAAGCATTTGATTATATAGCACTTTTTGTGAATAGACTGCTACACTTCATGATCCTTCCATTAACATAATACAGTGGTGTGCCGTTAGGGCCTTCAAGGCCTTCTCTGCTGGCCTAAGAAATATCTGAATCACAGACTGATGTCAATTATATTTTGTCCATGAATACTTATTAAATAATTCCAAATTGCCTGGTAGCTTCCTTTCATTGCTTTTCCCCCTGGTTGCACTGCTTCCAGATGTGTTTTCATATTGAAGCATTTAACCAATCACATTTCAGGCATAATTTGTTGCCAGGGTCAGAAATCTGCCTCAAGGCCTTCACAATCAGTTCTGCAGGCTCTGTTGCATTAAACAAGCGTCGATAAGACTGTTGCTTTAACCAATCAGATTTCGAGTTGGCAACACCACAATGCCTTCTAGCAGGCGTAGGGATACGTCATCGCTTTCACCAACTATGATTGGCTAGTGATAGCGTGGACTAGCCAGAGCTACCAAACTGTATCTGGAGCGAGCTGCTCAAGCAAATATATTGTTGTGTTGATTTAATAGCGGTTTTGTCAACCCGCAATGGCTGGAGGAGAAGAAACTGATTTGTTTGCAGATTTACTGTCAAAGCCATTTTCAAGACGGACTTTACAAGAAAAAAAAGCTGGACATCATTAAGAAACGTCGGACAACTCCAAAGCAAGCAAGCCTGTCACAACCGGGAACAAACATTTTCAGCACTAAATTGAATAATGCGGAGAAATACGACAGGACAGGCTCGACTCTCAGCATTAGCTTCGATGGCGATAGAAAAGGAGGAGGAAAGAAAGGAGGATGGATATTGTGTACAGTTAAAAATGATTTTTGGTGAGTAAAATATGGCTATATCCCTAAATAATATTTCAATTGTATGAGGTTATTATTGAGGATTTTTTATGTGTCGCAGCTGTAGCTGTAGTAGAGGTTTTATAGCCATAAAATAGTTTTTAAGGGTTGGATTGATTCCGATAGCTGAAGGTGTCACTAGAAAATTCCGACGTAATACCTTGACATATGAGTGCCCTGACATACGTGAGAATTTTATTAAGTATATTAAATAATTGAAAAACATGAGTAGTGTAAGCGTGACTCAGGTGGCTCGCCAATATGTATGGAGAAGCAGGAGGTTTGCCTCGAAAGCCACCGTGGAATATATTAACCTCTATACCTTGGTTATTGCACAAAAAGGTTTAAATTTAGTGTAACGTAAGATTAAAACCTGTTTTAAGTGTGTGTATAGGAGTCCAAGTTGAAACATTGATTTGAGATAAGAGTACATCGACTTACGAGTTCAGTCCCTGAACGCATTAAGCTCGTATGTCAAGGTATGAATGTATTACATTCCTCACTATAGTTCTCTAAAAGGCACTCAGAACAGTTACGCATGTGCAGTTATTTTCAAATTGCTATAGATCACGACAGATGGGAAAACGGGGGGTCTAGTGTTAGAACATTTGAGAACCACTACCAACCTCCAACTCTACAGGATAGCTGCTCTTGAGATGAGGAAGGCAAGCCTTGTTTCTGGCCTGGAGCTCAGCAATCCTCATCCAGTCATCAGACGGACCAGCTGGCTCATTTTCTGCTCCGACACAGAATGTACTCGTGGCTGAAGATACAAGTCAGAATTTGAGCACTGTTGAGATCCTCATATCAGAGTAGACATCTTTAAAATTATAATTTTAAAAAATGATACTGTTGTGATTTTTTATGAATCCGAGGTTTCTCCTGTGGTACAGGCAAGTTGATACTTACACTGCGAGTGGAGTGTGCTCCGCCGATACCCAGGGAGCCCGCTGAGCTGGTGATTGCCAGCAGCGGTCATTTTGCCTGGTGTCTCAAAAAGCCCTATGGATATAGGACGTACACCAGTGGCGCTGGAGAGGTTGGGTTGTGAACGAGCTGAAGTAAGGTTGCAAAATGTCTCATCATCTTCACCACCACAGGGGGTTTTCTGTAGAGGAGAGCAAGAAAAAAAATGATTAAAATGCTTAATAGCTTTAAAATGTGAATATTGACAGTATTGTATGATAGGAAGACAATACAGATAACAATGTGCCATTCAGTTTCAAATATATTGTATATGTTTCTTTTGAGAAACACTAAAAAAATCAATTCATTTTATCTGTCAATTCTTCTTGCTCCATTTTACCATGTGTCATCACAAGTCAAGATCACATGCATGCGTCAGTCTGTTACATTCATTTGGGAACAGCGGCCCGCCACTCCTACAAATGTTCATTTATTGACGCAGTAATCATTTTCTTTTAATCCAAGATAAAAATTCCGCAAAAGTGCTAAGCAGACAGTAATCGCTGCTAAAATACACAAATTCACAGAGTTCAAACAACTTGGTTTTTAAAAACATCTATTAATTGTACTACAATTCGAGCTGGATTTGGAGAAATAAAATATCTTAAATTTGCAAGTAAAAATGTTGTATCTTTGACGTCCATGAAGAACCAAGTTGTTTAAAAATCGGTGTCGCATTGTTCGGTGGGATAAAAAAAACATGCTCCCACTGTGGGCTTTTATGGGTTACAGTAATTCCTCGAATTTTGCGGATATTTTAGACCAGACATGGCCACGATAATCGAAAAACCGCAAAGTAGTATCCCCCTATTATTACTACATACCATACTAAATTTTTTCGCCAATACAAAAATATGAGTACTACAATTATCAAGTGCATTTATTAAACGTTACAATTATAGGCATATGGTAACACTAATGTATTAATATCTAAATCTAATCTATAAATAAAAAATGTAAATATGTTAAAGACTGTACACAGTGAAATAGTTCCTCTTTGCTTGATTAAAATTGATTAAATTAATGGGAGCTTTAGTCCAAGTCCTCTTCATCAAATTGGAGAAGCATTGGATCATCGATGGAATCTTCAGGAGATGGCAGGAAGAGCGATTGCGAGAGGTTTTTGGCGCACAACGAACATGGTGACCGCAGTTTCTTTTCTTGTACAAATATGCTTTTGTACTGTACATGACACTGTCAAGATGATTGCCAGATTTAATGGGTCCAACTATGTTGTCATCAATCTCATGGAGCCATTGTTGCAATCTGTGTTCCACATTTAATCCAAGATGGTGGCGCGCACGGGTGCAGCGGCTCAATGCTCTCCAGTTTTGTTTTTTGTTTTCTCAATCTTATCGTTATTTACTAATGTTGGATTTATTATGGAATGTTTCTATATGTGTTGTAAGCATTTTTAATAAGTAATAAGGCTATAAATTAATTCATGGGACCACAGACACTTTTCCTCCCTATCGTCTCCTCAAGGCCCCACAGCTCGAGGACACATTGTTTTCGGACGCTTTTCGGCAAAACACAACGGGACTGTTTTGATGGGACTCCAGCAGCAGATGGCGATAATCGCATTATTGTTTGAAAATACGGATGCTTTGTTTACATTATAATACTGCTTGGTTTACTTTAGAAAGCTTTGTTTACCTTGTAATGAAAATATTATGCAATTCCTCACACTGTTGTTTGGGTGCCTTGTTCAACTTTTATGCTTACTTCTGCAATTCTTACACAGTTGTTTTTCTAACCATCTAGGGTGTTATTGTACTGATTACATAACATGTTTTTCGAGTGTCGCGATTAAATACAATGATTCAGTTACTGCAATTTAGAATGCCTTGGGGACTAAGACGACGTCACAAGGTACCTCCTTGCAAGTGTAACCAGTTATGTTGAAAGATGTTTTCCTATTTTAATTAAATATTACTAATAATGATTTAAAAGGTTTTAATTATTATTCCAACAACTAACATCTGCGAGGCAAACTTTTCTACAGTCGCCAGGATTTGATTACTCTCGGGAGGAGATGCGATATATCCATCACAACAGATTACCAACGGACCTACGATATCCCAGAGGACATCGAGACCACCGGGATTCCTTGATTATGAGTGCGAGCGTGGATGAGTGTCTGTCTTTTGTGTTTTAATTGGCTGGCCACCAAGATATATCAATATTCTAATATCAAGGTGGAATATTTCTAAAATCGCTGATAAGCCTTTCAAGGACGGCGGTGGCAGAGTAGGACAGAAACAAAAAGAAAACAATTTCGCCAAATGAAATTTTTTTGATTTCTGCAATGCGAAATTTTGGGAACCTGGGGGACCAAACAAAAACAAAAGACTTATCTAGGAGGGCTACCATTTTGAGTCATGGTAAATTTCATGCCTCAAAAAAGGGGGAGGTTATATATATTCAATCTATATGCAGATATATGGCCAAAACACGGGCGATTCCCCCTCATGTCAAGCTACAAAAGCTACATATCCATTTCAAAGGATACATATGGATTTAAACAGATTGGGGAAACCTTGTTGCAGAAACTGGTCTAGATTGGCAAGCTTGGATGACACACCCGTGCGAAAAAAACCATCAGGCCTTCGATAAAATTAAACCATACGGTGGGGGCATTACAAATCATTATTCAGACTGACAAATTAACTTGTGGATCCTTGTCTGACGTTTTTCCTAAGTCCATGGGCAGGTGGAGAAGACTCTTTTTACAAAATTCTACAATTGTGTCTCAACAATAATGACCATGTCTATGAGACGGTAAGAAAATCGTCAGAGATGGAAACACCCGGATCCGCCATAGTAAAATTAAAATCTGAGATGACCAGAGAATTCATTTCCGCAACAGGGAGTTCCCAAACGGGAGGCGGTAAGAAAAAATTGGTTATTGTTGATGGAAAATGCAGCTATTACTATAAATCAAACCTGCATAACATGTATGGGGCCCCGCCCTCTCTTACGAGTAGTGCCCGCGCAAATTACTCCTGATTGTGTAATGGAGATAATGACAAAAATGTAAGCCCCAATTGTGAGAAATGGAATAATGTCTACCCAGTTACAAGAGCAGCAAAGGACAAGCCTAACTTTTCAACACATGTCGCTTTTAAATAATTTTACCTGCTTGCACCTTACAGGGCTTGGTCTGAAGCTGGGCGCGATAAATGAGACATGGTGCGCTCGAATTCTAAAACAGACTGCACCCCTGATTCCACGTTCTGACCTGTGGTGGTGGTGTGGTGGAAAACAAATTATACGACTCCTGCCAAAATGACAGCAGGACTTTGTGCCTTGGTCTCACTGCTGTTACCAGTGTCTGTTTTTCCATCTACAGTAGAGGAGATACAATTGGCTGCACAGAAATCCGGTATGATGGCGGGCCCCTCGCGACGGCGTCGATCGGCATGGAGAGGGTGATCCGACATACATTGATGCGATTGGCATCCACGGGGCGTACCAGATGAGTATAAGTTGGCTAATCAGATCGCAGCAGGTTGGGAGTATATTTTTCTTTTAACTACTCCAAACAAAAATGTTGATCGGATAAAATTACCTACATTACAATGTCCAAAAACTTGGAAATTATACTGAACAGGGATTTGTGGCGATAAAGGAACAATTGGCAGCCACCAGTCTTATGGCGTTCCAGGATCGCATAGCAGTTGATATGCTGCTTGCGGAGCAAGGGGGCGTGTGTGCAATGTTTGGAGATCAATGTTGCACCTTCATACCGAACAACACGTCACCCGGTGGGTCCCTCACCCAGGCCATTAGTGGCCTGCAGATCCTCAACCGCAATATGAAGAAGCATTCTGGAGTCGGAGAATTCCGCCTTGGAAAGCTGGTGGCATGTCCTTTTGATTTGGCCCAATTTGTTGCATTTTCCGTAGCCCTTTTTGCTACGATTTTGACATTATGTGGGTGTTGTATTATTCCCTGCTTAAGATCTTTGATAAGCCGACTTATGACCACTGCGATTGCCCCTACAAATTCTAAATTGCATGAATTATATCCCCTACTAATGAAACGTGCTGACAGCAGCAGTGAATTTCAAGAGCATGGTAGTTCCGAGGATGAAAAATATGGCGAAAATGATTTTGTTTTCTGCTTTCAGACCTGCCGAACGAGTAGGGCCTAAGCGGGTAAAATTAAAACAGCCAACGGAGATATCCCTCTCTTCTTGGATTTGCCATAAAATAAATAACGAACATATAATAAAAAAGGGGGGAATGTTGGGTTCATTCTGGGATGTTACTATATGTTCATTTGGAATTAACGGAATAAAGCTGAAAGGAAGTTTTATTAAGGGGATCATGTGCAAATTTATAATATAGGGGGGAATGTTGGAGTAATCATTATTATAAATGTGTTTGCAATGAATATTAAGCCTTATAATATACATGCTTACTATATTAATCAATATATTTGCTTATTAGGAATAGTAATGCTCATCCTAAATGTGTAACTATATTAAACAATATATATATATATGTGTTGATCGCTTTCAACGAAGACAAACGCTTACGCCAAGGTCGCTCTTCAGGACAGCTGGGTCCAGCGAGAGATACGAGTTCGCAAAGACATAAAACAATACACTGAGTCCTTGCTCCGAGGACTGATTACTGGAAGATACGCCTCAACCCTTTCCCCAGATGCAAGTTCGCAATGAAGATCTGTGAAGGACGCTTAAATTGTTGTTGGGTCAGCGGATGGCTATCAAGCATATTGTTTTAATTTGTGACGCTAGTTTGACGCTAGGTTTGCTTGATTATAGAATTGTTTTGTTTCTTGCTTACGCAATTGGATCGAGTCGATAACCTTGTAATTGTTTTGATTTGAGGCCTTAAATGGGCAGGACATAATGCCACTCGTTAGAATAATCTTGTGGGGCGAGCTGCCGGATGTATTCTCTTCTTGCAAGAATTAAATGTGATGTGACTACAGATGTAGTCTTTCTCTACATGTAATGTGCGCGATGTGAAATGTAATCCGAAGAAAACAGGAAAAGGCAAGACGTTGTCCTTCTCTCCTTTTTATATTATTCGGCACATCCTTCTATGGTGAAATACAGTAATTCCTCGATTCTCGCGTCTTCACTTATCGCAAATTCACTACCTTGAGATTTTTTCCCGGTATTCATATATATATATATATATATATATATATATATATATATATATATATTTTATCTTTTTAAAAATCAGAAAAATTTGAAAATCCATGCTGAAACTCATAAGCAAGTGGCTTCCACTCTTGCTACTAGGACTCAGCAATTAAAAAAAAGTTATAATAGGGGTGACCGTACTTCGCGATTTGTTGATTATCACGGCTATGTCTGGTCTTGCAAGTTTCAGTGTGAATTTTGACATTTGTATGAACATTTTTTATTTGGATACTTAATATAAATGATGTACTGGTGTCTGGTATGTGTAGATGTATTATTGACTATTTTGTGTAAAATTAGTCTTCCAGGGAGGTTCTGGGTGAAGTTTAGCCAGAATCTGGGTCCCAAACATGGGTACTTTTTTTTGCAAAGAGTGGTTGTGTTGGAACTGGTCTTGGTCGGTTCTGAAGCCGCAAAGTGGTGAAGGATGACAATAACTACCAACCTCTGCTCTCGACGCTAGTCAAAGATTGAATGCAAAGATTCAACAAAAAATCCTTAAATTAAACTATTTGAGATCCATCCATCTATGAGATGAGCTGCCAACCTCCATCAACCTCTATCTATTACCTTTGTCAGGGTTACGTTGTTAACCGGTGTAGTCCTCCGTCTTTTGACTGACGATGATGGGTTTACAAAGGCACAACCCATTTCTGTTTTGTTTTCGGCATTTCTTCTAGACAGAAAATGTACATAAAGACTTTGTGTATGTTTAGCAGTTATATGAGGATACATTTTTCTTTTTTACAAATGGATAATACTGACATTACATGTAATGCTAAAATATTATTCATATTCACCTGTGTCTTGTACTAATTGGTGTAAAGTAAAGAGTTTCAAGTGACTCTTTCAGAGCAGAACGCTTTGCTGCCAGTCTCTCGGAACTACGAATAAGCGGGGTGCTCGATTCATCAGGTGCCGAAAGATTCCTGCAGAATTAAGAGACAAATGTCACACTATTCAAACTAATGTTCAGTTGCATTTCTGTTTACATTAGAAACCTTGTGTTGTTCACAGAGTCTTCGAGGGAGCTTGGGTCCAAACTATCCGAGTTCACGCTTCTTTTAGGCTCAATCTTAGTGTGACACAACTCAGACACACCTCCTTCATGGCCAGGGATTCGGTTTTGTGCCTGCAAGTTTAGGTCAGCATAGGCCACCTTGCACATAAACAGGACAAAAAAGGTTAACATTGGAACATGCAGAAATGTTTCTGAGAGATTCACATTCAAAAGTGACATAATACTACATGTCACTCCACCCCAAAGAAGAGGCCTGTAACGAACAAAATTACTGACTAAAAATGAGACCGAACAATTAAAAACAACAAATACCTGTGCCTCCAGCCGGGCCAAGACGCTCAACATGTTTTTCTCCTTGCTTTGAGCTTTTTCCAATTCCATCTGAAGAAGTTTGTTCTCCATACTGGTAGCCTTGACTTCCAGCTCTCTAACTTCAAGGGAGTGTTTGAGCTTCGCTACCTCCTCTTGGCTATCATGGAGAAGCTGTTTCTTGTCATAGTAGTGACTCACTGCCTTTTCAAACTACAAAATGTTTTTTAGCATTGTAGTAATTGATGAGAAATCGAAATGAATTCCCGAAGACCTGAACTTACACCTACCTGTGCTTTGTAGTGTTGCACAGCTTCACTTTTAGCAAAGAGCTGCTCCTGCAATTCAATCTTTAACCTCTTACTCGCCTGTTCTTGTTCCTTTTCTTTCAAGAGTGTAGCTTTTTTTGCCTGCTCATTGGCCGCTGCCTTTGATAGGCAGCCAACTGCTTTGTCAAGCTGGAACTTTAATTGAACAATTTCGCACTGTAGGTTTTCTCTCTGGCAATAGAAAAAGATGGCATGCCAAAAGAGGTAAGCAAACAGTAGTTTATTACAAAACAATGCATTGAAATTACAGTCCTATATTAAATAATTTGCCACAATGGACAACAATTAACTTTCAATCCATTAGAACTGTAAGAACTGGCGGTGAATGATAATGCCTCCAAGTATTGATCGACCGATACCGATTATTAGGAGTTAGAGGAGGCCGATAACCGATATTCATTTGCATTAAAAGTGTAAAAAATATATAAATGATGCAAGCCCTGAACTATAATAAATCATACACATCCACACAGATACAAACACATTTCAAAATGATCTATTCAACCCCTATATTTATCAAGAAGTATACTCTGATCCCTCACTTCGCAGCTTCAACTTTCGCGGATTCACTGCATCGCATTTTTTTTCTGAAAAAAAAAGTTCATAAAAATGTGAAAATCCACGCTGAAACTCACAAGTGGAAACCACTACCCTTTCTTCCGCTTGCCACTAGGAAAATGGCGGAAGACCGAAGAAGGTCTAAGTAACTCAACTGAGGGAAAAAATTGCGGGCAGCGGCCGTCATTTTTATCCGAAAATTGAGCTTTTGAGCGGTCGGGAGCCCTGTGAGGGTGGATTTTTATCATAAATACGAGCCCTGTGCGATTTTATGCCACGGCGTTTATTTGAAAATAAAACTTGCTCAACGAATTGGACGGCAGAGATCTCCAGCAAAGGAGGATTTTTTTGGGAGAAATGCGAACTCTGGGCATCGTTATGCCGTGGCATTTATTTGAAAATAAAACTTGCTCATTGAATTGTAGGGCATAGAGCACCAGCGAAGGGAGATTTTTTATTTATTTATTTTTTTTAAAGAAATGCGAGCCCCAGGCGACATTACGGCCGTTATGTCCGAAAACGGAGTACTTTGGCCGGCGAGAATGGCGGGACGTCGAGGCGGCGCAATGCGGCAGTTGAGATTTCATTTAAGTCTGGGAAGTAGGCTGACGTCATTGCACGAAAATAGACCTCCCTGGACAACTAATTGGCGGTTGGACGGTGCGGAGGAGTGAAGTGAAAGTTTAATTTCTCGGCCGGAGGTCCGGTGGCACATGCCGGCCACTTCGGCCAGCGATCTGGGAGTGCATGCCGGCGACGAGCAAGGTCTGCCCCGCAACCTGGCTTCGGCCGGAACAGGCAGCAACAAGTATTTTTGGAAGCGGATGCCTTCCCGGACATTTTTATTCAAAAATTAACTGAATGTGCAACTCATCATCATCATGTCTGGGAATGCTGCTGCCTGGCTTCATGGTGAAACCAGCTTTAATCAACAAGTTCGACCATCCTCATGCTTTAAAAAACAAGAACAAATGTTTGCAAAAACACTTTCAGATCATTTAAAAACATGATAATAACAATTAAATTGTCCTATGTTATTTTGTTTATTTACATTTTATATAGATTTTGCACGAATCGCATTCACTCCTGATGAAAACATAAAACTCTGGAAATGGGACAAGGGTACTCCTGAAATAGAATCGACGGAGGTTGGCATTTCTGCAAATGGATTGGATGTTTAATGGCGACCATGGCAGCAAAAGACTTCATTTGTTGTGATTCAAGTCCCTTGTTCTGTCACTTCTTTTACATTACGTGTTTTCATATTGGCAGAGAGAACATCTGGAGTGTGAAATTGCTAACTTGAAGGAGCTTGACAGCACTGTTTGCTGCTTGAAAAAGACTGAAACAAATGAGGAAAAAAACCAACAACTTTCGGTTTATGAGCAAGAAATCAAGAAACAGAAAAATCTCCTGGAGCAAAAAAACTTTAACATTGAAGACATTGTTCTTGTCAATGACAACACTATTAAAGACCTGCAGAAGGAATTGTCAAAGCAGGGGGCAGCCCTTCAGAAAAGGATTGATCAGCTCGAGCAAACGGAGCAGCAGAAAGATGACCAGATTAGCGAGCTACAGGTGAAACAGGTCTCTGGAAGAATAGGTGGACACTCTGCTTCAAGAGAAAGAGACACTTGTTCATACAAACCAGTCCAATGAGCAAGAGAAATTGGCTTTACTTACCCGGGAAGAGGTGCTCAAAAAGAGGTTGGATTATTGAAGCTGGCACAATCTACACTCTTGAAATATAAGGAAAAAAATTAGGAGAGAGAGAAGCTAAGCAAAGAAGTGCAAGAGCTACTTTGCACACTGTTTTCAAGTTTACTCTTCAAGTGAACTATTTCACATTCCAGCTCGTCTCTGACAATATGAAAACACACAATGAATCATACCAAACAGGCATGAAGTTTTATCACAAAAGTATTTTATAACTTACATAATGTATGTTATTATCGTGAATATGATTAATATCATGATACAATACTTTACCTCAATTACTGGTCCCATGTTTTCTCCTACATCTTCCTTTCTGGCTGCTTTGAGGTCATCTTCTAAACATGAAATTTTCCCCTGTAGGATCTGAACTTGTTCGGTCAGAACATCCTGTTATTGTGGGGAAAAAATACTATGTATTGCACACAAATTAGAAGTGACATGCACAAAACTGCAAGGTGACAGGGATGAAACGCCATAACGCAAGACAATGTGGCCGATAATTCAATGATGTTAAGGCAATTTTAAGGGTACAGCTTATACACGGAGGCGGCTAATGTGAGAATTACGGTAGGTCAATTTTTACTGTTAAAGCTGAAATTCAAAACAACAATGTTTAGAATACAAAAGAAAAATATCAAACATTGGGGGAAAAAACTAAGATCCTGTATTTACCAATGTTGCTGCGAGCAAGATGAAGAGTTAGGGCTTCAATGGTTTATTTTTTTAAAAAAAGCAAGAATCATGACCACTGTAGATCGGAGCCAATTAAAGCAATTTACCAACACCTCTATCACTCCCTCACTCACGCCAGTCCGACACATGCGGGGTTTAAGGACAGCCCAGAAAATCCAGCGTTCAACACATAAATGTTGCAACATGATGCATGAATGCAAATCGATTCGTTACATTGCTGTCCTTATTTTTAGATTACGTGAACCAGAAGTTGTTTGACAAAACTAAACACTATCTATGGGTAGAACTGGGGAGTTTTAACTTTCTGAACGCAGAATATTTTTACCGATGTGCGTTGGTATCTTTCTTTACATGTTAAGCTACAGTTCCATGGTAATGCTATTCTTTTTGGGGCCCCTACAAACTCATCCTTTTTTTGCTATAATGTTGGAAAAAGAAGAGCGAGAAATGAAAAGATACTAGTGGCGCACAGACAAGCACTTAGCAGGAACTATGGTGCAGATGATTTAATGGCAAATGAGGGACGGTCGTCGTTGATTGTGGACATTGTATCCCGAAGATTCCCTGTAGACTGCAAATGCATGAACATTTGGAGCCGATAATTACATTTTGTTAGAGACCCATACCTTGTGAAAAGTGGCTTGATTTAGTTCAGAGTTCAAGTAGTTGATCTTGGTTCGCCACTCTTCTTGACAAGAGGCTAGGGTTTCCTTCAGCCTGCTAACCTCAGTTTGAGACGTGGACAGCTGAGCATAAGCTGCACGCACCTGAGAAAATTCATCACATGGTGACTTAATAGAAATTACTAAACAAATTATAAAATAATGAAATAAAAGGATATCAAAAACATGTATTTTTATTTTTTAATGGAAATCCTAAAAGTAGATTGTTTATCATCTATACTACTACCTATTTCTTCCACGAGATCTATTACTGGCAGAGATGCAAATCTTTCCTCTGAAACCGTATTGTTTTTTTGCTGAAAAGGATGTTTATCAATGAAGATTATCAAGTGTGTGAAAATAGTTTTTATAAAATTACTGTGGGAGTAATTATTTTCTTCTGGAATTATTTGTTTTTCGACACATCTAAAATCGGAACTTTGGCCATTTTAATTTTTGGATGGTAAATTGTCAGTTTTGACAGATAGTTACAAATATAAGTTAGTGTGTGCTATTACATTTTTACTGTGGTTTAATTCCACAGTGATGTTGAAACAGTCAGTGGACTTCATTGATTTTTTTTCTATAATTCCACACAAGAACGATGATTTTTAAAATACCTTTATTTCCTATTTATTCATTGGTTCAGGATGTAGTTTCATATTCTCCATATTTTTAGTGTATCATTGCTATTATGTTCATGGTAGGGGAATATTCTCTTGTTCTTATAACATGAGAGTGTATTTTTCTATATTTCATTGGATACTTCAGCATCTTTAGTAATATTTGTGTCCTGCTTGTTTAAGCCATGGCATTGCATTTTTAAGAACAGTTCTTCATGAGTCCCTCGCTATATAATATGTATAAAAACAAAAAGAAAATGGCAAAACCTTTTGTCAATAGGGAAAAACTAATGAGGAATCATATAATTTCATAATGTTTCATTCTAAAGTAGAATAATACCTGTGAAGAAAGGACACCCTTCTCCTCTTCAAGTTCATCCACTTTTCGCTCCGCCAATGAAGAATTCCTTTTGAAATCTTTATATTCTTTAAGGATCTCGTGGAGACGTAGTTTCAAACTAAAAGAAAGCAACAAAAGATGACCGAGTGGAAAACAAATGATGTACTGGATAAGGGAAAACCTATATTTGTGAAAATTGTAAGGGTTTACAACATTGGGCCTATATTTGAGACCACTATACTGAAAACTGTAGGTTTGCGTTGTGTCAAAGTCGCCACTCGTGTTGTCAACACATCCAAGCTTTCCACCAACACACCCACTTACAGCTAATCATCGAAGAGGTCATCCAAATTAGATAGACCGTATTTACTCGTATAAACCACATTTGTCGGACAAAAAAAAAAAAAGACTGAATCGAGGGTATGACTTATACGCGCATAAAAAGACAACATGCAATAAACTGCAAGGTGACAAAGATGAAACGCCATAACGCAAGACAATGGGGCCAATACGGTCATTAATTTCAAAATAGTGAAAGGATAAAACGCTAAAGAAAACTGATTTTGATGTCTATGAATGAAGTTCAAGAAAAAAAATAAACTGTGTCTTGCATGAAACGTAAAAAACTACTTGAGCCTGTCATTGCTCGCCCAGGGCGTCGTCATCTTACCTAGTTAAACGTGCTCTGACTGGCCAGACGCGAGTACCCTTGGTAAATGTGTTCGTAGCGTTTACATGTCAGCAAATCCCAATAGTTAAGGCTGATCGAAGGTTGACCGTTAAAATATCAGCCTTGATACATGCGTAATGTGTATTTAATGCTATTATTGAACCCAGAGACTTGGTGAACACTATAAAGCTACGGACACACTTCCTGGTTGTACTGCTCACGTGACTTCCTTTGTGAAAGAATATAATTGTACATTTGTGATTATGAAAAACCTAATTCTGCTTTGATTGTTTTGTTTTTATTTCATGTTCGAAAGCGACAACTATTGCAGTAATATGAACCATCGATAGAAAAAAAAAATCTAAATTTTCGACATTAGAAGCAATTTGGCCGCCAAAATATTTTAAACATCTGGCAAGAAAATAATCATTTCTGTCATTAAAAAGCATCAGGTTCTCATCAAGATAGACTTATTTCTTTTTACAAATTGAATAATTTGATATTTTGCATTTACGAAGACAGGCATATTAACTTTCTTATGATATTGACCCTAATAATGTGCTTTTGATTCATACTGCATCTCAGAGATAAAACGTGCGATGATTTTTCTGAAGATTTTCCTTTCAAAATAACACATTTGTACTCCCAATTTAAACCATGAATATGGAGGTGAAAATTGGGAATCAGGGTGCAGCATATATGCAAAAAATTGTAAAATTCAACAATTTTAGGGGTGTTGCTTATATGAGAGTAAATACAGTAGTAAACTGCATGTGAATGAGAAAATGCATGTCTGCAGATGAGCAGAATAGAAAGACAAAATAAAGTTGCTTGAAAAATGATATCTGATGACTGAACTTGTCATGCAAATCTGTTAAAATGGTTTAAAAAAGTGCCATTTCAATATGTATGCCATAGTTGCCCAGAACTGAATTGTGTGCACGCACGCACGCACACACCCACACACACACACACATACATACTTATATATATATACACATATACAGTGGTACCTCGACATAAGAGTGGCCCGACATATGAGCAATTCGAGATACGAGTAAAACTTCAGGCAAATATTTATCTTGAGATACGAGTAAAACTTCGGGCAAATATTTATCTTGAGATACGAGTAAAACTTCGGGCAAATATTTATCTTGAGATACGAGTAAAACTTCGGGCAAATATTTATCTTGAGATAAGAGTAAAACTTCGGGCAAATATTTATCTTGAGATACGAGTAAAACTTCGGGCAAATATTTATCTTGAGATACGAGTAAAACTTCGGGCAAATATTTATCTTGAGATACGAGTAAAACTTCGGGCAAATATTTATCTTGAGATACGAGTAAAACTTCGGGCAAATATTTATCTTGAGATACGAGTAAAACTTCGGGCAAATATTTATCTTGAGATAAGAGTAAAACTTCGGGCAAATATTTATCTTGAGATAAGAGTAAAACTTCGGGCAAATATTTATCTTGAGATACGAGACAAATTTTGATATACGAGCAGACAGCGGACGCAAGATGCTGCTCATAAGAACATCATGGGCACGGTCTCTCTCCCCGCAACTCCCTCTTGTAATGTCTCTGGTCCCAACTCCCTCTTTGTAATGTCTCAGCAAGCACTGGGTGGAGCGTTGCATTTTTTCAGTGTTATTTTTTCTCCATTAGTCAGTGCGAATGGCGTATATACTACTTCTCGTTGGCAAGTGGTCGTGCGTTATCCTATTATGAGGACATTTCTGTGCATAATTCTGGGAATATTTTGAAGGGAATACAAACAACCCTTGATATTGACTGAAAGTCAGTGTGGAGGCAGGGCAAAAAGGGCCAACCCGTGAGAAGAAAGGTATCAAAATTGTGTCAAACAAAATTAGAATTAAGTTTAGTGTTGGGTTTGACTAAACTTATTTTTGAGTGTGTGCATAGTAATCCAAGTTCATTTAAATTTGTTTATGTTATGAAACGAGTGTGTTGCCGTGTAAAAAGCACCCCCCCCCCTCTCTGTCCGTCTCTCTCTCCCCCCTTCAATATCCGTATAATTAGTACTATTAAACACATTTTAGTAATATTAAACCACGAGTTACGTGTTACTCTGTTAATAGATGGCGAATTAGAACAAATAAAATATTTTTTCCAATCCAATATCCGTTTTTTGGTGTTTTTTCAGTGGGTTGGAAAGAATTAATTTGTTTTTAGTTCATTTCAATGGGAAACGTTCGTTTGAGTTACGAGAAAATTCGACATACGAGCTCAGTCCCGGAACGAATTAAGCTCGTATCTCGAGGTACCACTGTATGTATGCGTGTATGCGTGCGTGCATGTGTATCTCATTCATGTAGATATCTGTACTGCATTTATAACGATATATTAAGAGGAAAGCTCTTACGAGTCAATCTGGCTCTCGAGTTCATCGATTTTTGCCTTGGTGTTCTGCTCTTGATTGTTCTGATCCACTTTCGTCTTTTCCAGATTGTACTCCAACCGGTTAATATGAGATTCTGGAAAAAATGTAAAAATAACAAAACATGAATGCAAAATAAATGTAAGATTATAAAAGTGTACTCATTTATCCACTTTTTCCTCACTCGCCTTGCCAACCTTAGATTTGTGTATAGAGTGGAGCATATGTTAGTTTGAGAATCACAAATGATCCAAGATGCAATTAGTAGTGATGTCCATATCCAATAGTCGGTATCTTTTTCGGCGTCCGATATCGGATGCAATCGAGTAGCCGCATGTGTTTTTAGTAGCATCATGCTTGTTGGCTCAAGATCGTAATAAAGCATTGTGAAAAAGTTGTAAATGGCTTTTTCTTGAGGGGCAACGGTCACTTCAATACAAAACATATGATTTGTCATTTACATTTTTACTGATCTGAATAGGTGGGTAGCAGATCATCAAATTTTATCTTGGAAAAAAAATCTAATCGGAATTTTAAAAAAAAATTAAAAAATCTGCATTGAGACATCCCGAGCAATTTAATCTTCAGATGCACTCCAAAGCCCAAGTACCGTATTTTCACGACTATATGGCGCACTAAAGTCTTACATTTTCTCCAAAATAGACAGGGCGCCTTATAATGCAGAGCGCCGTGTGTAAGCTCTAAAGCAGGGGTGTCAAACCAGGCCTCAAAGGGCCGCAGTGGGTGCAGGTTTTCATTCCAACTCAACAAGAGGATACCTTTTACAAGTGTAATGAGTTAAAGTCAGGTGCTACTTATTTTAGAAGACACCTGATTGGTTAAAATGTCGGCACTGGATCGGTTGGAACAAAGACCAGGACCCACTGCGGCCCTCGGTGGAATCGGTTTGACACGTGCTCTAAAGCCTGACTGAGATCACTTCTTGCCGACACGCTTCTTATATAGAGAGAAGGCAGACGTGGGTGGGGTGTGACGCTAAAGGCACGCCCCTACAAGGTACCCGTATAAAGTGTGGGCATGTGTTTTTGCCAAACAATTTCGGTTTGGTTTCAAAAGCCCCCCGAAAATGAATATAATACAAATAGACACGCTTACAAAGCTCAGTTCAAACTTCAAGCCATCAATTATGCAGGGGAACATGGGAATAGAGCAGCCGCGAGGGAATTTTAGATCAACGAATCCATGGTTAGCAAATGGAGAAAGCAGGAGAACGAGCTTCGCCAAGTCAAGAAGAAGAAGCCGAGTTGATTTGCGCATGCCCATCTCGCAGCAGCGGTGAAAAACCAAGTCACGAAAATGAACTCTGAGCTTGCCGTCATTCCCGGAGGCTTAACTAAAGCGCCGGGCTAGTTACTCCACTATTTGCGAATGGATTGTGGCCGCTTGGACGAACATGTCTGCTTGCACTGTTGTTCGAGCTTTTGCCAAAGCATTAGCATAATTGATGGCTTGAAGTTTGAACTGAGCTTCATAAGCGTGTCTATTTGTATTATATTCATTTTCGGGGGGCCTTAGAAGCTTTACAAAGAGGAGGCAGCGCCGGGCTAGTTACGCCACTGTTTTCGAATGGATTGTGGCCGCTTGGACTAGCGTGTCTGCTTGCACTGTTGTTCAAGCTTTTGCCAAAGCCGGCATCATTTCTGTGGAGCCACATGACAATGACAGTGACTGACAACGAAGAGAGGGAACCCAGCATTTTTGATGAATCATTTGGACAACTGTTCAATTCGGACACAGAAAATGAGGACTTTGATGGATTTGTGGGTGATGATTGATCAAAAAAACATGAGTACATTGTAAAATGGCTAAATAAAGTACAACCGAACTCAGTTTTGTTTCCGTTGCCTTTTTAAAAACGTGTTTTTAGCGCGTGTCCGTATGTTTAGGCTGGTGTATTTTTGCCATGCCTGGCTGCACTTTTAAATGCGGTGCGTCTTGTGTGTGTCAAATACAGAAATAGCACTCGTTACTGACACTGCGCCTTTAAATGCAGTGCGCCATATAGTCGTGAAAATACGGTACCCGTTTAAAATTGGAGAACTAGATCACAGAACTAACCATGGAGCCACTAATACATAGCTTTAGAGGACTTGCCGACAACAGGGGATTTTTTTTTAAATAAATCAACATTTGGACACTACATTGATCACTCATTAGTGTTGTAAAATTAAACACCTTTTGATGTAATGACACTAATCTTTCCGGCGAGTTCCCTCTCAAGGCCATCCCTATATTGTCTTTCTTGGATGATCTGCCTCTGAAGCTTCCGTAACTGGAATTTTGGGGTGTTCATTAAATCCTGAAGAGGGGATTTGCTGTGGTAATAAAAAAAATAAAAGCAAAATGAATAGTTAACACATCTTAAATCAACACCGGGTTCAGTACGCAGAGAATCGAGCATTTAATATTTTAAGTAGAACTCGGCTCATAAAATGATAACGATAATTATAAAATATTTTTTGTCAACAATAATAAAAACTACTTTTGATAAAATTCGATAAGTTTAAACTGCAATTAAACCACCCGAACACCACAAAGAACAAGGGTGCTGATGCATTATTTTATTTCGGATTGAAAAACATTTTTGGTTTGAAGGGAAATTTTTGCAGGTTTTATTATTCATTTCTTTTCATAGTGTAAGGAGGGAGTTTGCTTATCTTTAGTGCACAACAGAACAACAAAAATACTTTTTAAAAATCATCATATTTTATATTCTCTTTTCTTATAAAGGAAGGTAATGTAGTTAGTTTCATAATTGAATAACGAGGAAAGTAAATTTACTAATTCACAGACGTGTGAGGCTTCAAATATGAAATAGAAAAGATGTGATATATATTGATAGACTGACAATTTTTTTCTATCACGGTAACAATTTTCGTTATAGCGCCCAGTGTTACACTCTTGATCTGTTTATATTGGATTTCTTTTGGTGTTTAATCCCAATTAATGAAATTAGTACCGCTCTGGTAATTTTACAGATCTTATAAAGTTATTTCTCTAAGAGAAAGACACCATCTTAAGATGCTTGCTTTTTATCATTAAAATAGACTACTATTAGATACTTCCTTCATATTTATTATGCAATTTATAAAACATTCAAATGTATTCTCATTTATTTTTTTTAAAAAAAGGAAGGAAACACTGCATACGGCAGGGGTAGGGAACCTATGGCTCGGGAGCCACATGTGGCTCTTTTGATGGGTGCATCTGGCTCTTTGCTAACCTGTGAGCTAAAATATGGAAATTGCTGGTGACCGAACTGAGATATTACATCTAGAAATGCTTTAATCTTCTTTTTTTGCAGTAGACTCTTCTGGAATGCATCCTCTCATTGATTAGCAAAGGCATAAGAATCTTTTAAAAAATATTCATTTTTTTCCACTTTAAAAGTGGTGAAATTACAAAAAAAATTGAAAAGGAACTCGTTTACATGTATGTATTTTGACTTTTAAATTCGTAGTATGGCTCACAAGGAATAACATTGGAAAATATGAATTGTTTGTGGCTCTCTTCGTCAAAAAGGTTCCCGACCCCTGGCATACGGTGTCAACCTTGGTCCCTACCACCTGGATATAGTGGGTGGGCCACTCTAATGATAACAACTAATTTTCATTTCCTTAATTCGGTTATATTTTTACTGTTAGTGATCAATTTACATTTTTTTTTTTACACATTATCATACAATAAATAGAACTAAAGAAGCACTTCTCAAATAGTGGGGCAGGCAACCCTCGGAAGGCACAGAGCGATGCCAGGGAGCTTAAGACTAGAGAAACATACTTTTTGCCGGACTAGAAATAAGTTTAGTAATTGCACATTCACTTGGTCGATAGTAGTGGAGCGCACAGACAATAATCGATAAAAACCTATCTAAAGTAATAATGGTCAATAATACCTGACAGAAGATGACGCAACAGTATGGATATTGAGAAACGTGACTTTCGGCGTGAGATGGAACACTGGGGAGTCTTCTTCAGAGAGTGAAGAGACAGCTGCCCGGTCCAATGTTTCATGGTCCACAGATAAATCTTAATATATGAAGATAAACATTTATACCAGAAAAAAAAACGCAACCCAAAAAAGGGTACATGTTCTTAAATGCACATTAAAAATGAGTATATTTTGTGTAAATGAAACACCAATCAAGGGAAAGATGATCTGAGACTCACGTCGCTTAGCCAAGTAGGTGTCAAGCCCACTTTTCAGGTAGACACAGCCAAAACTCTCCAGTATAAAAGAGCCGGTCAGATTGGCAATCTCCCTCTGACAAGCATGTATGAATTATTACAGGAATTACAACAATGGCCAAGAAGGCCTGGGGATTTTTTTTAAATCAAAAACTTTGATGCCTGCTCACCTCTACTTCACATTCCAAGGTTTTAAGGGTGGATCGTTCATTCATCATGTCATGATAAACTAGCAATAAAAGCAACTGGGAAGAAAAAGAAAAGGTGGGAATTTACCACGATCATATGTGTAACAATCTACAAACTGTTCTGCAAAAGAAGCATTGTTACAGAAGAATGTTAAAACAAACATGCCTCAATAACCAACATTTTTTAAAAGTACAACAGATAAAGCAGTGATTTCATGTTACACTTAAGGAGTTACAAAGGAACTTTAAATTCCCGTACCTTTGCAATTTCCACACTCAGGTTGATTCCATTCTTTATGTTCTCCCAGGATAATGATGCATCATTGGTTGGACTAAATCTGCAATCCTCTGATGGTCAAACAAATTAAGTAATGTTTTCAGAAATGCCATTCATAATTTAATATATTTAAAAAAAGTGCGTAGTCAAGATTGTGAAAATTGCCCCACCCGTCGTGTGGCTTGGTTTCTATATATCTATTTATGTCTCAAATGCCTGTATCTTTCCTGTATCTGCATTTTCACCCTCTCGCTGCTGTGACAATGAAATTTCCCGAATATGGGATGAATAAAATTATCCAATCCAATCGTTAATATAGGTGACATAGTTTGAAATTATAAGATTTTCAGATGGTGGTGTCCCTTGAGATTTTTTCAATGCAAAAAGTGTGCCACAGCCCCAAAAAGGTAGGCCATATGTACCCATCAGTAGAGCCCAATATGGCTCCCGGGCCATAGGGTTCCTACCCCTGGTCTAACTATAGGACAACACACCTTTCACAAAAGACTAGCCAATCAAGGCTTGAGCAACACCCAAAGTACAGTGACACAGCTGTTAAACTCACTAAAACTAAAAAGTTGTTTTTATTTTGTTTAAAAAATCTACTACATAATAAAACCAAAACATATGTCAGAAACTCACTCTGTACAAATTCAGCAATCAATTCAAAACGTTCCTCAGTTGTTTTAATTGAAGTAGTGAAGGGTTCATTTTTTCTGAAATTAAACAGATGGCAAACAAGAGTGAATAACCGACGCCATGATTTCAAAAACAAATTGTTTTAAAGTGCAAATGTACTCACATCCTGGAAATAACTCGAAGAATGATGTCTCCATCTTTTAAATCTTTAATGTTAATTTTTCGGTCGGTCAATATGATACTATTGACCTGGAAGCACAACGTGTAAATGTCAAAACCTTGAGTTTGCGTAAATCTAAATATTGTCTTGCACGACCGAGGTTAGCACGAAGCTTTTAGGTCGATAGTTGGACGTGAAACGTACCCAGGTCACGAGAGCCTTAACACCCAGATTAACCGGAGACATCTTGAAAGACCCGTTCTCTCAACCTTGTAAGGGAGAAAAAGACACAATAAAAGATAAATGAGACAAAAGAATAACCAGGAAAACCCTGCTTCTTGAATGGTCTCTGTCATGCTAGCAAAATTATACATAGTCGTTCAGTATGACTACCTCAATTTCGGTAACTTGTCAACGTTGCCCAATTGTTGTTAATGGCGGCTTACCCCAAGAGTTGAAAAAAATATCCAGTTAGTCCAATGAATGTTGGTCCCTGTAAAAAAAATGCGATTGGTCGCTTTAGCTATCACAATATTGAGAGTTCAGCAGTGCCTAAACAACTCGTCGTCTAAATTCAAAACTGGCTAATATGAATAAACCAACCAATGAGATTTCGCCGACGGACGCAAATCAAAGTAAACGTCTAAGATTGGATGAAAGGCTGGAAATACTACATTTAGAACTAGATGTGTAATGTTTGCTGTCATCCAACAGAAACGGCAGTTTTCTCATATCCATCGTTTTGTCAGTACTTTGAAATAACTGTGAATTGAAAAAAAATCACCATTTATATAGTCAATATGGTCCTCAATTTATTAAGCGAGCTGAAGTCGAGAAAATATCACCTCAAGTTAACTGCTAAAAGCAATTACTGGTGAAGTCTACTGCTTTAATATGGCTGCTGAACACGAACGCCACCGACTTAGATTTTAGGTTTGTGGTGGCATAGAATTACACTGCAACATTTTGGGTAATTTCTAAATTGTTGGTGACCTCAGTTAGCTATACACTATACTTGTTTAAAAATCAGAGCACCTCTGTCTTATGTCAGATGTCAAATTCCTCATTACACTCTGTTCTTTTGTTTCTTTTTCCATCTATTGGACTAAAAAATGTGTACGTAATTGTCTGTTTGGGGCTGGGTGGCCTCTACTTCAATGGTTTCTAAAATTTCTCCAACTTTGGTCTCTTCCCATATGTATTGTGCTTGTTTATGATCATTCCAGTTGATGTTCAGCATTATTTTTCGTGCACTTTGTAGATGTGCAACTTCATCATGTGGCCTTCAGCATAGCCCAAGTACAGTATACAGAGTGCTTAATGGGGTGGGTTTCTATGGGAGAGCAGTGCATTGCAAAGCGCCAGATGCAGTGGTGTAAAGCACGCTGCCACTAAACTAAAGAGTAGTAGAAATCCTTTCTCTGGAGTAATGAATCACACTTTTCTATTTGGCAATCTGATGGATGAGTTGATACATTTCAGACTGCATTGTGCCAAGTGTGAAATTTGGTGGAAGAAGAATTCTGGTTCGGCTTTTTTTCCAGGAATTTTGCATGGCCTCTTAGCTCCAGTGAAAGGAAGGTTAAATGCTTAAGTCAACCAATATATTTTGTAAAATTCCTTGCACTGAACATAGGAACATTTGGAGTGGGCCCCTTCCTCTTCCAACATGACTGTGCACCTGTGCGCAGAATAAGGTCCATAAAGACATGTATGACAGATTGTGATCTGGATGAACTTGATTGGGTTGCACACAGTCCTGACCTGATCCTTATAGGACAGCGGTCCCCAACCTTTTTCTCACTGCGGACCGGTAAAGCTATTTCTATTTTCTCACGAACCGGCTAATGGGGAGGACGACAACTGGACAAAATTGTGTGGGGGTGGGGTCGGTGCACGATTTTTTTAAAAATCATAACCTTCCGAAACCGAAAGATTTATAGGAAAATAATAGTTTTTAAGATTTCTCCAAAATCACCCCAACAAATACATGCACACACACCCACACACATGTTTTTTTTTATAGAAGCTTGAGCAAATAGAGTTGAAATCCAAACCAGTCAATAGTGTGATCTCATTATTGGAATAACAATTGGTCTTGCGCAATGTTTTGTAATCACGCTGTAATAGCAAATACATTGCCTTAGAATCATAGCAGACATCTCAGTAAATCACCCCCTCCATGTCTGGCCTTCTACAATTATTCCCTCCTTCCCCAACTCCCCTGCCTGGGCAACTTCTTTGACCCCTTGTATCCAGCCTCTTAATGTCTCATCTCATTTTCTGAACCGCTTTATTGTCATTAGGGTTTCAGGGGGTGCTGGAGCCTATCCCAGCTGACTCCGGGCCAGAGGCGGGGGGACACCCTGAATCATTGGCCAGCCGATCGCAGGGCACAAGGAGACGGACAACCATGCACACTCACCTAAAGGCAATTTAGAGTGTCCAATCAGGCTACCATGCATGTTTTTGGACAGTGGGAGGAAACCGGAGTACCCAGAGGAAACCCACACACAGAACATGCAAACTCCACACAGGTGGACGTGACCTGGATGTGAACCCAGAACCCCAAAGCTGTCAGGCCGACGAGCTAACCACTCGCTCCACCGGGCCGCCCGCCTCTTGATGTGACAATCGATTATTTGGACAGCTTTCACTGAGAAAGGGTGAAATAAGGAGAAACACAGGAACTACATTGACTTTCAAATGATGCTCCAATTTAAAAAAACTAACAATCAATATATTTGCTCCTTTTTCTCTAGTATTAATCTTCCAATATCCCTTTGTCAAAATTTATCTACAACCCTTTGGCCTCCTTTTCCATTTCATATTTTCCTCCGCATTTAGTTATTCTTCCCATAAATGCATTAAACATTTTTCTCTCAAACCACATTACAGTCCATACCTTTTAGTTCTTTCACCGTTGCTTTCTCCCAGACTCTTTTTACTCCTCCTTCCCAGTCCGTTTTCCTACTAAACACCCCCACCACACATATTCTGTAGCTGTCAGCATTAGGGAGCATGAGCTCGCTTCTATAAAGAAAGGAAGTTGGGTTTATAATGTCTCAGTAAGTCCTCAATTATACCAAATGTACACCCCTTCAATCACACAGCAGCCAAACTGGCACCCCCTTAAAGTACTCTCCCAGCTTCACTCTTGTATGATAACATTTACAGTGTGCAGGCGTGCAGCACCATATCTTCTTCTTAGCTACATGATCAGATCCCATTTACTTTGTGTGCAACCCACATTTTCACCGATCATTGGAACTCTCGAATTGCAGCTGCTGGGTATGCTGTGCTATAGTATATGGAAAAATAGATCTGACTTTGGTTCAAGATAAATTACCCCCTAAAGTCTACAGTCATGGTGGTGGGAACTTTACTAAAGTATGTAGATAGATCCAATTTCAATGAGCCATGATCTGTAAAATGAATCAGAGTAGCTGTTTTAAATCCTAATTTTAAAGATCCCACTGTTGGCAATCAACGGCAGATATTTACCAGAAGTTGAGTAAAGGTGTGTTGAGATGATCGCAGTGCATTTTTGGGTACTGTAAATGTATTCATTCATTTTCTGAACCTCTTCTCCACACAAGGTTCACGGAAGGTGCTGGAGCCTATCCCAGTTAACGACTATGTGCATCAGGCAGGGGGCACACTGAATTGGTGGCCAGCCAATTGCAGGGCACAAGGAGGACAAGCACTTACACTGTCACTGATACCTAGGCGCAATTTAAAGTGTTCAAACTACCAAGCATGTTTTTGCGAGGTGGGAGGAAAACCTACGCAAACCCAGGAAGAACAGGAAAACTCCACACCGGAAGGTCCAAACCTGGGATTGAAACCTCGATCTCAGAAGTTTGAGCCCAACATGCTAACCACTCATCTACCGGGACACCGACAAGAAAAATATGTGCATTTAAAAACTGGAACCACACACAGGAAGTCTTCCACAAGATGGGGAACTTCTGCAGACTGTGACCGAGGTAGAGAATATGCAGAGTCACTCTTCCAAATTTATCCGCACAGTTCTTCAGTAGTCTGGAGCTGAAGACAACAGTAGGGCACCTCGACTCCGTTGCTGGTAAGCGCCACAGCTCTTCCATCTTATCCCACGATGGAATGGTTGGTCAGAAGCGTTGCCTCTTCTCCCGGCACTTTTGTCCAGCTCCGAATCCCCGGCGGCACCGAGGTGTTGCTCCTTCCGCTGCGTATTGTAACAGCTAGTCCCGTGTGTGTGACAGCGTAGGCATGGCTGAATGGTTCCAAAAAAGAAGTAGCCGAAAGAAGCCAGGCTAACAGAACAAGGAAAGTTGTAAATTTCCATTTACATTGATTTGCTTTGTACTTTTTGCTTTTGCTTTGTTGTTGTGCAGCCTTTGCGACTGTACTGTCTAACTTATAACTATGCCTTTTCTTGCTACTGTCACAATAAAATTTCCCGAATACGGGATGAATAAAGTTATCCAATCCAATCCAAAATATATGGGATCTCAGTCGCTCCTAAATGACTACATAAATGCAAGGCAATGCTGCATTAATGACTTTATATGACACTTCAATGTGTTTATGAAAAAATATGTAACCAGACTTTTTATTTCCAAAATATACACAAACTGACATTGCAGTACACTTTCAGACAGATGAAACTGTTAAACGTTGCAAAAAAATCACCACTGAGACAAAAGTACTGGGGGGCACAAACAATGGGAATGCGTTCACCCACGACCTTTCTCGCTCTCTTTCTCCGAGGTCAGAGGTGGGCAATCGGGTCCTCGAGGGCTGGTGAGGGTGCAGGTTTTTGTTCCATTCGATCCAAGACAGACAGTTTAACCAATTAGATTTCTGCTGAAACAAGAAGCACCTGACTGCAATCCACTATGTGTATATCTAACATACCAGATTGGTGGAAAGGTTTCCTCTTATGGGTGTGGAATGAAAACCTGCACCCACTGTGGCCCTTTGTGGAATTGAATTGAATGCTTTTTTTGTCATTGTACAAGTATAATGAGATTTAAAGCTTTCACCACATAGTGGACAAATAACAACAACAAACACAAATAAATAATCATCTCATCTCATTTTCTGAACCGCTTTATCCTCATTAGGGTCGCAGGGGGTGCTGGAGCCAATCCGAGCTATCTCCAGGCCAGTGCACGGGACAACCTGAATCGGTGGCCAGACGATCGCAGGGCACAGGGAGAGGGAGTACCATGCACACTCACACCCATACCTAGGGGCAATTTAGTGTCCAATCAGCCTACCATGCATGTTTTTGGAATGTGGGAGGAATCCGGAGTACCTGGAGGAAACCCACACAGCACCAAGTTGTTGAGAGCGCACCACTCGCTGAGTCTATGGACTCAACAACAAACGCATAGATAATCAATATAATAAATAATGAATAAATAGTAATAGAGGAATAACTGGTCAACATAAAAATAAGTAGTATAAGTAGTAATAATAAGTCTTGATTAGGTCCATGTGCAGAATTCGAGTTGATAGCTCTTGGGAAGATACCAGTGGCGGGCCGTCATATTATATTTTGTCCATCAATACTTATTATTCCAAATAGTCTGTTAGCTTCCTTTCATTGCTTTTCTCCCTGGTTGCACTGCTTCCAGATGTGTGTTTTCATATTGAAGCATTTAACCAATCACATTTCAGCCATTATTTGTTGCCAGATCAGATCTGCCTCAAAGCCTTCACAATCAGTTCTTGCGGGCTCTGCTGCCTTAAACTAGACTGTTGCTTTTAACCAATCAGATTTTGAGTTGGCAACCCCACAATGATTTTTCATAGGCGTTAGCATTTTGCTGGCTGGGACATGTCATTGCTTTCACAAACTATGATTGGCTAGTAGGCGGGCCAAAGCAGTACCCGAGGCAGCCGAGATCGCAAACTCCACCCACCCACAATGGCCGAGAGAAGCAAACAACAAATGGATTCTGTTTGCTCACAAAGCTATTTTCCAGACGGACTTTTCCAGAAAAAAATGGACATCATTAAGAAAGGGCGGTCAACTCCGAAGCTAGCAAGCCTGTTACAGCCGGGAAAATGGTGTGTGCGGCACTTTCAGCGCGCTAACTTAGCTCCACAAGCAAATAGTATATGGTTGTGTTGATTTAAAGCTATTTTCTAAACGGACTATGCCGGAAATATGACAGGACAGGCTCGACTTTCATCATTAGCTTCGATGGCGATAGGAAAGAAGGAAGAAAGAAAGGAGGATGGATATTGTGTAAAAAGGATTTTGCGTGAGTAAAATATGGCTATATTCCTAAATAATATTTCAATTGTGGGCCAAGTTCTGATATCTGAAAAGCTCCAGTGTTTGTATTTAAGCTCCATTGTTTGTATTTAATCACAAAATGCTGCTAGGAAGTGGATTTTACCCCAGTTTAATTTTTGGGGTTTCACCATTGACGTCCATCGCTGTCTTTTCCCGGGAAAAATCACCCCCCTGGCCTGGTTGTAATGTCTCAAAAGCTCCATTATTTGTATTCAATCAATAAATGATGCTAGGAAGTGGATTTTACCTAATTTTAGTGCATTTTTTGTCATTTCACGTATGGACGTATCGACGTTCATCACTGTCTTTTTACCGGGGAAATGTTACTCCAGGCCCGGTTCTGATGTCTAAAAAGCTCCAGTATTTGTATTTAATCAATAAATGCTGTTTTCGGCTGGATTTTACCCCATTTTCGGGCAATGTTTGCCCGTACGCCATTAGCGTTCATCGCTGTCTTTTCCTGGGAAAATCACCCCCTGGCCTGGTTTTAATGTCTGAAAAGCTCCAGTATTTGTATTTAATCATGAAATGCTGCTAGGAAGTGGATTTTACCCCATTTTTGTGCGTTAATTTATTGATTATTTTTTATGTGTCGCAGCTGTAGCTGCAATAGAGGTTTTATAGCCATAAAATAATTTTTGAGGGTTGGATTGATACGTTGAAGGCGCTACCAGAAAATGCACCACCCGCCACTGGAAGAAACTGTCCTTGAGTCTGTTTGTCTTGGCTGTTATGGCTCTGTAGTGCCTTCCAGAGGGCTTTTATGATGCTCTCTGCCCTTCTAATGCACCAGGATTTGTATATGCTGGACAGAGTAGGCAGGGGGCAGTTGATGATCTTTTTGGCTGTGTTGATCACTCTCTGCAGTCTTTTCCTGTCGGCTTCTGTGCAGTTTGAGTGCCACACTGACACAGTGTAGGTCAGCATGCTCTCAATCGCGGATCGGTAGAAGGTCACCAGCAGGTTGGTGTTTAGTTGCTCCTTCCTGAGTACTCTCAGGAGTTATAGCCTCTACTCTGCCTTCTTGACGAGTGCTGTGGTGTTTGCTGCCCAAGTGAGATCAGCAGAGATGTGGACCCCTAGGACTTTGAAAGGTTCCCCGGTCCTCCTCATGGAGGAAAGTTTTCCACTGTGTGTGTTCAAAGCAGTCTTGGAGTCGGGGTAGGGTGTCATCAGGCCATGTGAAAATGGTTCGCCTTTGTGGCCTTGATTGTCGGTTAAAGGGAGTGTAAGATGGTCCCAAGAACAAAGACACGTGATCTGACTGTCTCAAGTTCAGAGTGCTCATGGCTGTGGGAAAAAAAATGGCCATAAGTCTATTTGTCCGTGCTTTGTGAGACCTGTAGCGTCTGCCAGAGGGCAGCAGCTGGAACAGGTTGTGATCATGGTGGTATGGATGCCTAACAATATCTGCTGAGGTAGCGAGGGCTGGCAATGTCATCTAGTGAGGGCAGAGAGCAGCCGATGATCTTCTGGGCGGTGTTGATCACTCTCTGCATGGCTTTTCTGTCTGCTGCCGTTCTTCCAGCGTACCACACTGTAATGCAGTATGCTCTCCACAGTGGCTCTATAGAAAGTTACCAGAAGCTTACTGTCCAAGTTGTTCCTCCTGAGTGCCCTCAGGAAATGGAGTAGTTTCTGGGCCTTCTTCACCACTGCCGTGGTGTTGTTAGAAAAGAAGAGCTGGGAGACAACAGTTGGAACCTTCACGAGGTGTCTCCCGAGAGGCCGCCCGCCGCGGCCTGCGAATCCAACACAACCACCCAGCGCTGCCACCCAGGAACATGGCGCCCTATGTTTTTTATCCAGCCGGAGATGTCCGCCCTGCCCCACACCTCTGGTTACTTCTCCTAAGGGCAGTCGACGTCGAGGAGAACCCGGGACCTTCCTGCCCGGGATGCTCTAAGACGATCCGTCGTGACTCCACCCCACTGGTCTGCAACGCTTGCCGACAAAATTTCCACAGGACCTGTAACGGCCTGACCCGAACACAGATAAAGAGTCATCAAGGCTTTCTCTGCGGATCCTGTTCCGGAAATGCCGTCGTGCCATCACTTCCGCGCACAGCCTACGTGGGACCGAAAGAAAAATGCTGCGTCTGCAAAATCTCCTTTTCCCCTACCATCTCCCCCATCCCCTGCTCGAACTGCCCCAACAAATCCCACCGCTCTTGCTCTGGACTACCTCGCTCCCAAACTAATGCAAACTGGCTATGCCCGACCTGTTCAGCACCCCTGACACAACAATCCTCCACACACCAAACAGCCATAACAATACACCAACCTATAAACGCAAACTGCCCCACCTGTAATAACAAATTAATCGTTTCACGCTCTCCCCTGACATGTAGATCCTGCAAACGTGGTTTCCACCTCAAATGCGCCCCTGAAACCAGACACGCTTTAACCATACTTCGCAGGAACAATAACTGGTGCTGCCAGAGCTGCCTGAATCTGAAACCCTCCCACCCTCAACAACCCACAGATAGGATTGCCGATCTACCGGAGGCACGGAAAGCCGGTCTCACCATCCTTCAATGGAACTGTGAATACCTGGCAACCAAGACTACCGAACTGAAAGAGGTGACGGCACGTCTAAAAATTGACATCCTCCTCCTCCAGGAAACAAAACTGGGACTCGAAGACCCGACGCCTCAGCTCAATGGTTATAACGTGATTCGCCAAGACCGTGAGGGCTCAGGCACAAAACAGCGACGAGGCGGGGGTCTCCTTGTCTACCTGAGATGCGGCATCCCCTACTCCATCCTTCCAGCGTCCCCATCAGGCTCCCTCGAACTCCAGCATATCCACATTCCCATCGCCCGCAGGCGGCACCTCTCACTGGTCAACGCCTACATCCCCCCGGCGACATCGGATTATTGTCCAGCCCCCCAAGATTTCTCCTGGTTAAACCGGCTCCCCACGGAGCATGGCCTGATCTGCGGGGATTTCAACGCGCACCACCCGACCTGGGATATTCTTGCCAAGACAGATCCCAGGGGTAACGCAATCCATCAATGGGTCGATGACCATGACCTAACTCTCCTTAATGACGGCGTGTGGACAGGGACTGCCAGATACCAACAAGGAGCAGGCATGAGTGCCCCCGACCTAACGATCGCTGACCCCACCACGGCCGAACATCTGCAATGGGAACCCATCGACGAGATGACCTCCGACCACAGACCGATTCTGATTAGGTGGAACCGTGCTCTCCGTGTCGAATGCCAACAAAGAAGAGTACGACCCAACTTCTCGAAAGCTGACTGGAAGAGGTATCGTACCATCCTCATAGATCGCCTACCCTTAATCTCCGCAGCAGCCACAGCCCCGGAAAAACTCTCCCTCTTAGTGCAACACATGAAAGAGGCAGCAGCACTTACAATACCGGTCAAAGTTATCCGCCAGAAGGAGCTCCCATGGTTGACACAGGACCTGAAGGACCTCATCCGCGAAAGGAATCACTACGTCGAGACCTCCAACAAAATAGGAAAGAATGGATAGCACTCTGTCAACAGATCAAACAAAAAACCACTGAAGCGAAAAGAAACGCATGGCGCTTACACCTCGCCAAGATCGCCGAGACAAGATCTACGGGACAAGCCTGGGCCTTAGTAAAATCCCTCTCAGGCACCAAAACACAACAATCTGGCGAGTCCCTGGTCTACAAGAACAAGGAGTACGTGAGTGACCGAGCCAAGGCAACAGCATTTATCAGGGAATATGCCTCGGTCAGCGGACGCAAGAGTGACAAGCGGAGCAGACGAGCAGTGCGTTCTCTACGTACAGCTACCCGCAGACTGCTCGGCTCACCGCGACAAGGTCTCGAGCTCCCGTTCACCGATACTGAACTGCAGACAGCGCTGTCCCAACTTAAAGCGGGTAAGGCAGCTGGACCCGAGGACATAGCCCCGGACCTTCTAAAAAATCTCCCGGCAAACATCCTCCCCGAACTACTCCATATCATCAAGACCAGCTGGCTAGAGGGCTGGTGTCCACAAGCTTGGCAAGTGGCCACCATCATCCCTTTCCTCAAAAAAGGGAAGTCAACAAAGGACGTTGGGAACTACAGACCCATCGCCCTCACCTCTACGCTATGCAAAACGATGGAAAGGCTCATTGTGAACCGTCTCGCCTGGTGGTTGGAAGATAAACAGCTTCTCAGCCATTGGCAAGCCGGTTTTCGAAAGGGAAGCACGACGGGCCAGGCCCTGCGACTGTCGCAGTTAATCTCTGATGGCTTCCAGTCGACTCAACGACAATGCACGCTTGCAACTTTCTTTGACTTCAGCAAGGCATTCGACCAGGTATGGAGAACCGGTCTCTTACAAAAAATGGCAGACCTGGGGGTCCCCTACCGCTTCATCAGATGGATCGCCAACTGGCTCACAAATCGCACAGCCAGGGTCAGGATCAACAATACCATCGGCAGGAGCAGAACCTTCAAAGAAGGGCTCCCCCAAGGCTCGGTCCTGTCGCCCCTCTTATTCATCATCTACATCAGGGGTCGGGAACCTTTTTGACGAAGAGAGCCATAAACTATTCATATTTTCTAATGTTATTTCTTGAGAGCCATACTCCGAATATAAAAGTCAAAATACATATAAATGGGTGTCTTTTATTTTAGTAATTTCACCACTTTTAAAGTGGAAAAAAAGAATACTTTTGACAACATTCTTATGCAGTTGCTAATCCATGAGAGTATGCATTCTAGCAGAGTCTAATGCAAACAAAGAAGACTAAAGCAGCACTGGACGTAGGATCTCAATTCTGTCACCAGCGGGTTCCATATTTTAGCTCACAGGTTAGCGAAGAGCCAGATGCACCCATCGAAAGAGCCACATGTGGCTCCCGAGCCATAGGTTCCCTACCTCTGATCTACATTAAATGACCTCCTCGACAAGTTCAACGATTCCACCCTGGTCAGCACCTATGCAGACGATCTGGCTCTTGCTTGTCGGGGTAGGAACAAAGAGGAGGTGGAAAGCAGACTTCAAGCGGAGGTTGAAAAAGTCTGGAGGTGGAGTTCCGAGGCACACCTAAACCTTAACACCACAAAGTGTGAGGCGTCATTTTTCAGCCTGGACTCAGCTGAGGCCAAATGGCAACCAAAGATCTTAATAAATGGTGCCGCCCTCAAGCATAACCCCACCCCCACTTTCCTTGGCGTATCCTTCGACCGACAACTCACGTTTGCAGAGCAAGCGAAAAAAGTCCGCCAAACCATGTCCAAAAGAACGAATCTCCTCCGCAAACTCAGTGGCACATCTTGGGGTTGGCAACCAAACGACCTTAGAACGGTGTATATTGCCACCCAGAGAAGTCTCGCAGAGTACGCAGCACCGGCATGGGCCCCCTGGCTGGCCCAAACTCACCTCAAATCCCTTGAAACTGCCCAACTGGAAGCAGCCCGCGCCATAACCCACCACTTCAGGTCTACCCCCACCGAAGCAGTCCTACATGAGGCACATCTTACACCCCTCTCATCCCGCCTCAATTTACAAGCACTTCTTAAAGTGGATGCCTGGAACCAGCTGCCTCCTTCTGATCCCCGACACCGCCTTCTCCATGAAAACGTCAAAATGCGATTACAAAAGAAACCAGACTGGCGATCTTTGACCCTCCCCCATCTTACCGCTCTTGAACTCCATACCCCTTGTACACACTCTTCCCACCCCTGCCCACCCTGGCTATTACCAAACCGCCTTTACTGCAGTCTCTAAACACATGCCGACCATCATCCAAAGAGATAAGGCCGAAGAGCTCATCAGAAGCATGGGAGAACCGGACCTACAGATCTTCACAGATGGATCCACCAAAGAAGGCACTGCGGACGGTGGTGCAGGTTTCGTCGTCATTAAGGAGACTGCAATCATCCACCAATGGCATGGTGCCACTGGCACCCGCAGCAGCTCCTACCACTCTGAAAAAGTGGCACTGATCGAGGCACTCTCCTGGCTGAGGGAAACAACAGACTGGCAGACACCAATCATCCTCAGTGACTGCAAATCGCTGGTCCAAGCTGTGGGAAACCCCCACACGCAAGACCCCGCCATTCGGAGACTTCAGGGTGACATCGCCCTTTTCCCTCCGACGAAGCGACTACAGCTACTGTGGATCCTGGGCCACTGCAACATATGCGGTAACGACCTGGCCGATGCCCTAGCTAAACTCTGCTCGTCAGATGACCAAACCCATACCTCCCCGGACGCAGCCACAAGACGTGCCATCATCCAACGTGAAGATCGCTCCCCCCCTCTCCCACCCCCGCCTTTTGCAGACCTACACTACGAAAGTCACAGAGGAAGAACTTGCCCTATCGAAAGGAGACCGCACAGACCTGATTCGTTTCCGCAGTGGACACCACCCCCTGCTCCGCCGTTGGCTCCACCTTGTGGGGAAATCCGACTCGGATCGCTGCCGCCTGTGCGACGAGGAAACAGAGTCGTCTGAACACCTATGGCTCCGCTGTCCGGCCTTAATGACCGAACGCTACCATCGCGGCCTGGGCAACTCCCTGGATGAACTAATCCGTGTTCCAGTGGCAGCTCTAGCGCTGCTGAGGGTAATCCTCAGGCGCCTGAGGTGAAAAAGAAGAAGAAGAAGAACAGAAGAGCTTGTCCGTGACGTGGACATCTCTGTAGGCAGACTCGTCCCCCCCTGAGATGAGTCCGACCACAGTGGCATCATCGGCAAATTTGATGATGGAGTCAGACTGGTGGGTCGGTGTACAGTCGTATGTGTACAGGGAGTATAAAAAGGACTCAGTACACAGCCTTGAGGGGAGCCAATGCTCAGTGTAATGGAGGAAGAGAGGTGGGGACCAAGTCTAACAGTTTGTGGACGGTTGGTTGAGAAGTTCTTAATCCAGCAGCAGATAGAAGAGGATAGTCCATGGTCGGAGATTTTGTCAGCCAGAATGTCTAGTATTATAGTGTTGAAGACTGAGCTATAGTCAGTGAAAAGCGTCCTCACATATTTCCCATGGTGCTCCAGGTGGCTCAGTGCTGTGTATAAAGCTACGGCGATGGCGTCCTCAGTGGACCCGTTTGCTCTATAAGCAAACTGTTGAGGGTCAACTGAGCGAGGGATTGTATCCCTGATGTGGCGGGCGACCGACTTTTCAAAGCACTTCATGATCACAGGTGTAAGTGCAACAGGCCTATAATCATTCAGGCTGTCTCCTTTTGGGTTTTAGCTTTAAAAAGAGGATGGTGACTATAAAACAAAGTCCCTTACTCTTTTACATAACCGCAGAAATTCAATTCATGCCAACAATGTGGGACCTGGGTTCAAATCTAGGTCGGTCCACCTGTGTGGAGTTTGCATGTTCTCCCCGGGCCTGCGTGGCTTTTCTCCAGGTACTCCGGTTTCCTCCCACATTACAAAGACATGCAGGGTAGGCTGATTGGACACTCTAAATTGCCCCTAGGTATGAGTGTGAGCGTCAATATTTGTTTGTCCCCTTGTGCCCTGCGATTGGCTGGCCACCAATTCAGGGTGTCCCCCGCATCTCGCCCAAAATCAGCTGGAATGGGCTCCAGCATCCCCCGTGACCCTAGTGAGGATAAAGCGGTTCAGAAAATGAGATGAGATAGGGTTGGCAAAAGTGGCTTAATCCGATGAGAAATTTGAGTATTTCATCTCATCTCATTTCACCCCCTGGCCTGGTTGTAATGTCTCAAAAGCTCCAGTATTTGTATTCAATCAATAAATGCTGCTAGGAAGTGGATTTTACCTAATTTTAGTGCATTTTTTGTCATTTCACGTATGGACGGATCAATGTTCATCGATGTCTTTTTACCGGGGAAATTATACTCTGGGTCCGGTTCTGATGTCTAAAAAGCTCCAGTATTTGTATTTGATCAATAAATGCTGTTTTCGGCTGGATTTTACCCCATTTTCGGGCAATGTTTGCCGGTACGCCATTGACGTTCATCGCTGTCTTTTCCCGGGAAACTCACCCCCCTGGCCCGGTTGTTATGTCTCAAAAGCTCAAGTATTTGTATTTAATCATTAAATGCTGCTAGGAAGTGGATTTTACCCCATTTTTAGCATTGATTTATTGATTTTTTTTAATGTGTCGCAGCTGTAGCTGCAGTAGAGGTTTTATTGCATAAAATAGTTTTTGAGTATTGGTTTGCATCAAGTCTTAAAGTTGTTTACTGCGCGATTTCAGTGCGTGGGTGTGAGAAACTGGGCCCCGGGAAGTTGAAGTCGTGCTACCTTTATGAAGCCATCTTGATTTCAATTATGTGTTCAGCCTCCTTGAAAACCAAGGACTCTATATGCTCACAGATAAATGAGTTGTCCAGGTAATTAAATCTGGATTTCCCAAACATTAGCCGAAACGCTACACGTTATTAGACAATCGCTTGGCAAAAGACAATATTCAATATTATAGAACAGCTGCAAATGTATACTCCCATTCAGCTGTACATTTCAACATGTAGAGGAGGATCCATTTCTATTTTCCACAGTTAGTCTATGACCATACCCAGGGTGTCTGCAGGTTAGAACAATTGCAATTTTAGACTATTTTAGACCTCTTCTAGACCATTGTGGGTTAAATTTAAGACCTTCACGAAGTATTAAAAAATAGGAAAAAATAGACTCAGACTGCATTCAACTGACATTTATTGTCATTGAAACAAACAGACTACAACATGCAACATTTTCACTTTTTTATTTTTCAAAATAATGCCTCTACTTAAAATGCTGAGTGTTGAAAAGAACCACATTTATACATGTTTTATGATATTGAGATGGGCAAAAAAAGAGAGAGCCCAGGAGTGATAGTGTGTGTGTGCCCGCGTGTAGTGTGCAGCACTACATGCTTCATAGCTCTGCAGCAATTTCGATTTCCAGATTCTTAAGCAGGGAGAGTTTGCATAGAAATGGCAGGGGTATATTAAAATGGCGCACAAATGGGAAGGTACGATCCACTACGCATTCTTTATGCTGTGACGGGGTGCATCAACGTTTTGCAGACAAACTACTTACTGCTCAGATTAAAACTACTTACTGCTGAATAAAGTCTGACGGAACTTTAATGAACTTAAGTATCTATAATTATGCCCCCATGAACACTATACAACTCTTGCCAAAAAAGCTGAGTTGCCGTTTAACATATCCAGGTATATTAAATGGCGCACAAACATCCTCAAAAGAGCAAAAATAATTTAATATACCCGGGTATATTAAACAGCAAAATACGGTAGCGCTCAGGTTGCATCAGCACCCTTGTTCTTTGTGATGTTCAGGTGGTTTATTTGCAGTTGAATATTATCGAATTTTATCAAAAGTAGTTTTTATTATTGTTGACAAAAATATTTTATAATTATCGTTATCATTTTATGAGCCGAGGTCTACTTAAAATATAAAATGCTCGAATCTCTGCATACTGAACCCGGTGTTGATTTAAGATGTTTTAACTATTAATTTTGCTTTTATTTTTTTATTTCCACAGCAAATCCCCTCTTCAGGATATAATGAACACCCTAAAATTCCAGTTACGGAAGCTTCAGTAACAGCTCATCCAAGAAAGACAATATAGGGATGGCCTTGAGAGGGAACTCGCCAGCAAGCTAAGCCTCATTACATCAACAGGTGTTTAATTGTACAACACTAATGTGATCAATTTAGTGGCCAAATGTTGTTTTTTTGTTGTTGTTGTTTTTAATTTCCCTGTTGTCTGCAAGTCCTCTAAAACTATGTATTAGTGGCTCCATGGTTAGTTCTGTGATCAAATTTTCCAATTTTAAACAGGTACTTGGGCTTTGGAGTGCGTCTGAAGATTAAATTGCTCGGGATGTCCTGATGCAGATTTTTAAATTTATTTTTTTAACTCCCGTAAGATTTTTTTCCAAGATAAAATTTGATGATCTGCTTCCCACCTATTTAGAACAGTAAAAATGTAAATGGCAAATTAATTTTTTTGTATTAAAGTGACCTCTGCCCCTCAAGAAAAAGCCATTTACAACTTTTTCCACAATGCTTTATTACGATTGTGAGTTTCTAAACATTAGTAGTCCGAATCAGGTTTAGTAGTAGTGGTTTAATTTAAAGCAAACAACAAGCATGATGCTACTAAAAACACATGCGGCTACTTGATCGCATCCGATATTGGACGCCGAAAAAGATACAAAATATTGGATTGGGACATCACTACTAATTGCATCTTGGATCATTTGTAATTCTCAAACTAACATATGCTCCACTCTATACATAAATCTAAGGTTGGCAAGTGCGAGTGAGAAAAAGTGGATAAATGAGTACACTTTTATAATCTTACATTTATTTTGCATTCATGTTTTGTTCTTTTTACACTTTTCCCAGAATCTCATATTAACCGGTTGGAGTACAACATGGGAAAGATGAAAGTGGAGCAGAACAATCCAGAGCAGAACACCAAGGCAAAAATCGATGACCTTGAGAGCCAGATTGACTCGTAAGAGCTTTCCTCTTAATATATCGTTATAAATGCAGTACAGAAATCTACATGAATGAGATTATTGGTTTGTCAGGCTCTTTAACAAAATAAGTATCTTGATGAGAACCTGATGCTTTTTAATCACAGAAATGACTATTTTCTTACCAGATGTTTAAGATGTTTTGGCGGCCAAATTGCTTCTAATGTCGAAAATTTAGATTTTTTTTCTATTGATGGTTCATATTACTGCAATAGTTGTCACTTTCCAACATGAAATAAAAACAAAACAAAATAAAAAGCATATTTTGGTTTTTCATAGTCACAAATGTACAATCATATCCTTTCAAAAAGGAAGTTACGTGAGCAGTACAACCAGGAAGTGCGTCCGCAGCTTTATAGTGTTCACCAAGTCTCTGGGTTCAATAATAGCATGAAATACACATTACGCATGTATCAAGGCTGATATTTTAACGGTTGACCTTCGATCACCCTTAACTATTGGGATTTGCTGACATGTAAACGCCAAACACATTTACCAAGGGTACTCGCGTCTGGCCAGTCATAGCACGTTTAACTAGTTAAGCTGGCGACGCCCTGGGCGAGCAATGACAGGCACAAGTAGTTTTTCACGTTTTGTGCAAGATAGTTTATTTTTTTCTTGAACTTCATTCATCGACATCAAAATCAATTTTCTTTAGCGTTTTATCTTTTCACTATTTTGATATAAATGACCGTATTGGCCGCACTGACTTGCGTTATGGCGTTTCATCTTTGTCACCTTGCAGTTTCGTGCATATTGTCTTTTTATGCGCATATAAGCCATACCCTCGATTCAGTCATTTTTTGTGCACGACAAATGGGGCTTATATACGAGTAAATACGGTCTATCTAATTTGAATTACCTCTTCGATGATTCGCTGTAAGTGGGTGTGTTGGTGGAAAGCTTGGGTGTGTTGACAACACGAGTGGCGACTTTGACACAACGCAAATCTTGATTTCAGTTTAGTGGTCTCAAATATAGGCCCAATGTTGTAAACCCTTACATTTTTCACAAATATTGGTTTTCCTTTATCCAGTTCTTCATTTGTTTTTTACTCGGTTGTCATCTTTGGTTGCTTTCTTTTAGTTTGCAACTACGTCTCCACAAGATCCTTAATGAATATAAAGATTTCAAACATTTTTTTCCAAGATGGGGCCGTTCACGCCTCAGCCAGTGGCAGTAACTGTCCACTCTTATTTGTTTTTTGTGTTTTACAGCCCTTCTATCTTTTTTTAATTACATTTTAATATTTTTTAATACATTCTTTTTTACTTTACTTTGTACTTTATACTTTTTACTGTAATGTTTTTACAACTTTCCTTGTTCTGTTAGCCTGGCTTCTTTCTGCTGCTTCTTTCTTGGAACATTCAGCCATGCCTACGCTGTCATACACATGGGACTAACTGTTACAATACGTAGCAGAAGGAGCAACTCCTCAATGCCGCTGGAAATTTGGAGCTGGACAAAAGTGCCGGGAGAAGAAGCAACGCTTCTGACCAACCGTTCCATCCTGGGATAAGATGGAAGAGCTGTCAGCACTTCCCAGGCCGGAAACGGAGTCGAGGGGTTCTACTCTGCTACTGTTGTCTTCAGCTAAAAACTACTGAGGAACTGTGCGGATAAACTTGGAAGAGTGACTCTGCATATTCTCTACCTCGGTCACAGTCTGCAGAAGTTCCCCATCTTGTGGAAGACTTCCTGTGTGGTTCTTTTAGTCCAACTTTACAACGTCTTTTTGAGTCTGTATCCGTTTTTGCTACTGTAACCAAGATCGCGCCGTTTAAGTGGCAGCCAGTGGCGGTAGCTCCGTCCACTCTTGCTCGTTTTGTGTTTTTTGAGCTTTTCTGTCTTAATGATTTGATTTGGTGAATCTTAATGATCCCATTTACTTTGCTTTGCTTTGTACTTTTGCTGCTTTTCTCTCTTAATGATTTGATTTGATGATTCTTAATGATCCCATTTACTTTGCTTTGTACTTTGTACTTTTGCTGCTTTTCTGTATAATGATTTGATTTGGTGATTCTAAATGATCACATTTACTTTGCTTTGCTTTGTACTTTGTGCTTTAGCTTTGTTGTTCTGCGGCCTTTGCGACTGTACTGTCTACCTTGTAACCATGTGTAACTATGCCTTTCCTTTATCTGCATTCTCAACCTCTTGCTACTGTCACAATGAAATTTCCCGAATACGGGATGAATAAAGTAATCCAATCCAATTGGTGGAGCGAAAAGTGGAAGAACTTGAAAAGGAGAAGGGTGTCCTCTCTTCACAGGTATTATTCTAATTTAGGATGAAACATTATCAAATTATATGATTCCTCATTAGTTTTTTTCCATATTGACCTAAGGTTTTGCCATTTCCTTTTTCTTTTATTTTTATTTTTATACATATTATATAGCGATGGACTCACATGAAAATCTGTTCTTAAAAATGCAATGCCATGGCTTAAACAAGCAAGACACAAATATTACTAAAGATGCTGAAGTATCCAATGAAATATAGAAAAATACACTCGCATGTTATAAGAGAATATTCTCCTACCATGAACATAATAGCAATGATACACTAAAACCATGTAGAATATGAAACTACACCCTGAACCGATAAATAAATAGGAATTAAAGGTATTTTAAATATCATCGTTCTTGTGTGGAATTATAGAAAAAAAAAACAATGAAGTCCACTGACTGTATCAACATCACTGTGGAATGAAACCACTGTTATGTAAAAATGTAATAGGACGTAATACTTTCACTTATTTTTGTAACTTTCCATCAAAACTGGTAATTTACCATCCAAAATTAAAATGGCAAAAGTTCAGATTTTAGATCTGGCGAAAAACAAATAATTCCAGAAGAAAAAAATTGCTCCCACAGTAATTTTATAAAAACTTTTCATACTCTTGATAATCTTCATTGATAAACATCCTTTTCAGCAAAAAGCAATACGGTTTCAGAGGAAAGATTTGCATCTCTGCCAGTAATAGATCACGGGGAAGAAATAGGTAGTAGTATAGATAAACAATCTACTTTTAGGATTTCCATTAAAAAATAAAAATAAATGTTTTAATATTCTTTTTTATATCATTATTTTATCATTTGTTTAGTCATTTCTATTATGTTATTACTACCATGTGATGTATTTTCGCAGGTGTGCAGCTTATGCTCAGCTTTCCACGTCTCAAACTGAGGTTAGCAGGCTGAAGGAAACCCTAGCCTCTTGTCAAGAAGAGTGGTGAACCAAGATTGAGTACTTGAACTTTGAACTCAATCAAGCCACTTGGCAAAAGGTATGGGTCTCCAACAAAATGTAGTTATCAGCTCCAAAAGTTTATGCATTTGCAGTCTACAGGGAATTTTCGGGATACAATGTCCACAATCTACGACGACCGTCCCTTATTTGCCATTAAATCATCTGCACCAGTATCTTTTCATTTTTCACTCTCCTTTTTCCACATTAGTGCCCCGCAAAAAAAGCTGTGTTTGTAGGGGCACCCAAATAGAATAGCAATACCATGGAACTGTAGCTTAATATGTAAAGAAGAAAGATACCAACGCACATCGGTAAAAATGTTCTGCGTTCAGAAAGTTAAAACTCCTCAGTTCTACCCATAGGTAGTGTTGTTTAGTTTTGTCAAACAACTTCTGGTTCACGTAATCTAAAAATAAGGACAGTAATGTAACAAATTCAGCTGCATTTATGCATCATGTTGCAACATTTATGTGTTAACCGCTGTATTTTCTGGGCTGTCCTTAAACCCAGCATGTGTCGGAACTGGCATGAGTGAGGGAGTGATAGAGATGTTGGTAAATTGCTTTGATTGGCTGCGATCTAGTGGTCATGATTCTTGCTTTTTTCACGTCTAATTTGCGTGCATATAAGCTGTACAAGATTCAGTGATCTTTTTTTGCGAGAAATATGGCGTATATGTGAGAAAATACACCAAGTGGAAATTTGGGTTACAAACGTAACTTGGGGACTCCCTATAATGTTCAGATGGCATCCTGGTAATAAAAATATAATATATAAATATATTCAATGGATAAAGTTGAATGTTCAATTGAGCTGCCTTCCTGTGTTTGAAGCTCCAAACATCGCGTGAACTGATTTGCACCCATTGTGTATCTTAAAAACCTCTGAAATTACTGACAGCAATAGTGTAACAATACTGTAATTTTCTTTTCATCCAGGCGGCACACATTTAGGTCCTGGCCAACAATTGAAATTCACTCTTAAAAAGAGAGTGTAGTATTTTTTTATTATATATTTGCTTGCAACAAAGTAAATGCTTTGCTCCTTAATTAGACTAAACAAAAGGGAAGCCGAATCCACTTGGACTGTTGGAGTGTGGAGAAGATCCTCCGGCTGCACATGAACTTCAGTTGTTGTGACTCTTCGATGTCTCACTTCTGTTTCCCACCCCTCCCTTGAGAGTTGAGACGTCCATTGTAACTAGGGCCCTTGAAGTTAATAAACAAGGAAAAGAAGCCCTGTGACGCCAGAACAAACCTGGCCAGAGACCTGAAAGGTTCGATTCTCCTTGCAAAAAAACTCAGAAGATTGTCTGGTCTCTTTCCTTGTGCGTGTGTTACACCCTGCATTTGATCTTGACACACAGGGGGAAATAATCAGAACAGTGAGATGTTGTTGTTATTTCAATCCAAACTTTTACTGTAATCAATTAACACAAAAACCCATAACATACAATTAAACCCATATATATACATTATCAACACGTTAGAACCCAAAACATAATGTACAATTACACCTATATATATAAATATATATATTATCAACACTTTAGAACCCAAAACCCAATGCACACACACACTCGTTCAACACACGGTCATAACTTGTTATATCTTTTCCTTTTACAACTTCTAGTAGTCCTACTATTATTCAACAGGGCAAACAATGCAATATCAATAATATAAAATCCTTTCTATGACCGTTATAGACACTGTCAACGATAATGGTGGCCGAAGGTAGCGTGCTAAATGCTATTCCATGTGCGTGACCCGAGACTCTCACATTCACGCCCGTAATTCAAAAGTAAATAAACATTAATAACCATTATCTCTTTTCTCACACGCTAAACACTGTATATTACAAACCCCAAACTCAACCAGCCTTTACAACAAACAGCATACCTTGACACACAGGGGGAAATAATCAGAACAGTGAGATGTTGTTGTTACTTCAATCCAAACTTTTACTGTAATGATTCAACACACCTCCCGTGCCTCAAGCTATTTGCTAAGACATCAATAATCGAATACCGATCTTCTTTAACATGCCCCACACTTGCCATGTGGATCCAAGGATCAACAATCGAACACCGATACACACATTCAATCCAAACTCGTCATAGCTTCTTTACATGCAATCGTTAATAAATCAAACACTCTAGCATGTCACACTAATAAATCAAACACTCTAGTATGTCACACTAATAGATCAAACACTCTAGTATGTCACACTCCCCCACAAAAACAAATGTCGTCCCGACATCAGTATATTCCAAATATCTTCCCCTTGTTGGTTGTAATGTTGAACAGTCTAGCGAACTTGTCATTTCACATCCTCTTCTGTAAACTGATACTCATGAAAACTCCAGGCGGCAAGGGCCACAGTTCAAATATAATCCACAACTTGTACGGTCCACGTTCACTGGATGGAAACTGTAATCACAGTCGTAACAGTCCATGTTCGCATAATACATGCCACCCTTGTAGGCTCAAGCCTGTTGGAGTCCATACATAAAGGGTGGTTGAATGTAATATGGCTGCAGGTGTACTAACCAAGGAACCACTCCTGGTGCAGGGTAAGCAGGTAGCAGCTGATGTGGTGACTGGGTACTATAACAGGAGGGGACACCAAGCTGATCATAGGTTGTTCGTCGTGGTGGATGTCTCTCCCTTCTTGGCCGTTCATAAGTCAACGCCTCAGGTTCATTCACAGCGGTTGGCGGAGAGGTCTCTGATAAATGATCATCACGAGGATCTTCAACAGCCAGATTTGTTCCCTCACCAGGCAGGTCCTCCAGCTGATAGTAATCTTCTCTTTGTACTGGTCCGGAAGCAGGGCCCTTCACTTCGAGTCTCTGATTCGCTGGCAGTGGCCTGTGCTTAGACTCCATCCCTTGGGCATCTCTCTCATTTAGCACCTGGAGGGGCTCGTAGTGAAAGTCATTGTTGGAATAATGATTCAAAACTTTTAAATCATTATTAGTAATATTTAATTAAAAAAGGAAAAACATCTTTCAACAAACTCTGCCTACAACTTCGAAGGAGATGCAATGTGACGCCGTCTTAGTCCCCAGTGCATTCTGAATTGCAGTAACTGAATCATTGTATTTAATCGCGACACTCGAAAAACATGGTTATGTAATCAGTACAATAACACCCTCGCTGGTTAGAAAAACAACAGTGTGAGGAATGCTTTCAAGGTAAACAAAGCAGTATTATACTGTAAGCAAAGCCGTATTTTCAAACAATAATGCGATTATCGCCATCTGCTGCTGGAGTCCCGTCAAAACAGTCCCGTTGTGTTCTGCCGAAAAGCGTGTGTGAAAACAATGTGTCCTCGAGCTGTGGGGCCTTGAGGAGACGATGTGGAGGAAAAGTGTCCATGGTTCCATGAATTGGTTTATAGCCTTATTACTTATTGAAAAATGCTTACAACACATATAGAATATTCCATAATAATTCTAACATTCCCTCCTTTTACTATATGTTTGTTATTCATTTTATGACAAAATAAAAAAAGACAGGGATATCTCTGTTGGCTGTTTTAATTTTACCCGCTTAGGCTCTACTCGTTCGGCAGGTCTGAAAAGCAGAAAATAAGATCATTTTCGTCCAATCCATCCTCGTAATTACCATGCTCCTGGAATTCACTGTTAGTGTCAGCACGTTTCATCAGTAGGAGATATAATTCATGCAATTTGGAATTTGTAGGGGCAATCGCAGTGGTTATAAGTCGGCTCATCAAAGATCTTAAGCAGGGAATAATACAACACCCACATAATGTCAAAATCGTAGCAAAAAGGGCCACAAATTAGGCCAAATCATTATTAGTGAGGCCACAAATCTGTCAGCGGACATTATTCTACTCCAGGATGCTTTTTCATCTTGCGGTTTAGGGTCTGCAGGCCATCGTTGGCCCTGGTGTGGGACCCAGTGGGGGGCGTGTTGTTGAGTGCAACATTTTCAAACGTTGCATACGCCCCCTGCTCCTTCAAGAAGCATTTCAACCGCTGCACGATCCTGGAACGCCGTCAGACTAGTGGCTGCCAGTTGTTCCTTTATCGCCACAAATCCCTGTTCAGTATAATTTCCAAGTTTTTGGACATTGTAATGCAGGTAATTTATCCAATCAACATTTTTGTTTGGAGTAATTAAAAGAAAAATATACTCCCAACCTGCTGCGATCTGATTAGCCAACTTATACTCACCTGGTACGCCCCGTGGATGCCAATCGCATCCATGCGACGCCGTCGCGAGGGGCCCGCCATCATACCGGATTTCTGTGCGGCCAATTGTATCTCCTCTACTGTAGATGGAAAAACAGACACTGGTAATAGCAGTGAGACCAAGGCACAAAGTCCTGCTGTCATTTTGGCAGGAGTCGTATAATTTGAATGAATGCCTAACACCGTCAAATCAGCCGCTACGCGGTCCACATGTTTTTTTGCATTCAAATCAGCAGCAAAGACAGCCGCGCTCCCCTGCAGCCAAAGCATTATTTGACCAGTTTAGAGTATGACAAAAAACGCAGGTTTGGCAACCCCGCTAAACATTTAATTGGTCGTTTTGTATTTCTTTTCGACTGTTAACCAAAACATTCCCGTTGACAGGATAAAACCAAGATAATCCGCAATAAGCCATTTCATTCCATTAAATTGACAGTACATTTAGGTACTATTAACAAAGTATGCCTAGGACTTGGAAATAACCATTTTAATTGCCATTTTACAACTTTCAGCATCACACAAAAAAATCCAATTGAATTCATTCCCAAAGAATGTGATCTCTGGTTTAAAATTAGCTCAACATCCTCATGTTCAAAATCCTCATTCAAATCATTTTGAGCAGGCCTGCCTTGTTTTTAGAGACCTTTTTGTCCAGGCAATCAAGCGATATATGTAATATATATAAGTATAATTTGAATGAGCATGCAACACATTTGAATGAGCATGCAACCCATTTTTTAGCTGCTCCTGATAAATGCTGCCCACCGCGTGGTCTTCAGCGAGGCCGCTGTTGGCCTTAAAACAAGCCGTCATCCTGATTTGATATTCTACAAAAGGCTCACCATCCCTCTGCTTAGCTCTGCTGATCACGGTATAATTAACTTTTGTTTTAAACTTCCCCGTAACCCGATCAATCAGTTCATGCACTCTCAAATTCAAATTACGCCCGTCATGACACAACGGGCCACCATCAGCTTTTGGATTCGAACATCCAAATTTATTAGGAGCCTGCTCCTTGCCCACATTAGTATTAGCAACTTCGATCATGGGATATTGTTCAATAAACACATCACTCATTGGCGGCGCCCCGGCCTGGGGAGATAGTGTTTTCTCCCCATGTCCCCCACGGGCCCTCCCGACCTGGTCATATTTGTCGGAGGGGGCCCTCCTTTTTAACAACAACAACACACTTCTTCCCCACCGGGCTAGCCGTCCTCTTTTCTGTGGAATAACACAGCCTCTGTGTCTCCAGTCCCACCGTTATCAACTGATTTAACCCATGTATCATAAACCAATAATAGGTATCATTATATCCCTCCTGCTCCATTTTGTTAAGATTTCCCCCATGCTTAGCACGTATTTTATCCTGCAGTATCAATATCTTATGCATATTAAGCTGGCCAGCAAATCCATATTTATTTATCCATAAGTTTAGGTGTTTAACCCTTGTAGCGCTTTGATTTTCAACAATCCAATCTGTACACGGCAGACGCATCTTTGGATCGTCGTCAATAGCCGTTTTACTGTTTGCACCACCCATTTTTTGGAGTGGATTTGTGTGCCCCCGTAGTACCTTTTTTTTCTTTAACAACTACGCACACACAACCAATGTCGACCACCACATTTTTATAGACCCCACCGTGTCTACCTGCTAGTGACTAGTATCCGCAGGGTTTTAAAATCGCCATCCCCAGGATGCGAGCCTTACTTCTCAAAATAAGGCCTTCGCGTGTGATGCCCTTCACGCACTCGGAACCCGTCGACAATATGCAGCCATCACACGCGGACTCGGCAGAAATGTCGAAAGATGCTTACCAAGAGGATAGTCGTCAACCGATTAGAAAACAGGCGCTGCTGAGAAATAGTCCGGCCTGGAAAAGGGATTCTCGCCGTGCACGGTCACTCCAGATATTAAACTGCAGCGTCTGGATTCCTTATCGATGTGTTGACCCCGGCTACTCGAAGGACCAAATGTTGGAATAATGATTCAAAACTTTTAAATCATTATTAGTAATATTTAATTAAAAAAGGAAAAACATCTTTCAACAAACTCTGCCTACAACTTCGAAGGAGATGCAATGTGACGCCGTCTTAGTCCCCAGTGCATTCTGAATTGCAGTAACTGAATCATTGTATTTAATCGCGACACTCGAAAAACATGGTTATGTAATCAGTACAATAACACCCTCGCTGGTTAGAAAAACAACAGTGTGAGGAATGCTTTCAAGGTAAACAAAGCAGTATTATACTGTAAGCAAAGCCGTATTTTCAAACAATAATGCGATTATCGCCATCTGCTGCTGGAGTCCCGTCAAAACAGTCCCGTTGTGTTCTGCCGAAAAGCGTGTGTGAAAACAATGTGTCCTCGAGCTGTGGGGCCTTGAGGAGACGATGTGGAGGAAAAGTGTCCATGGTTCCATGAATTGGTTTATAGCCTTATTACTTATTGAAAAATGCTTACAACACATATAGAATATTCCATAATAATTCTAACAGTCATCTTCGTAACCACTGTCTTGGTCTGTCTCTTGAAGATGAGATACCGGCTGCTGTTTATTTCTCTCCATACTCTTGTCAATTTTTCCTCCTTCTGGTGTCAGGTTTTTTATCAGGATGCGCTCTCCTGGTTGTAGCACGGAGCTCCTCACTTTGGTGTCATAGTGCTTTTTACCTCGTTCTGCAGCTTTTCGTACACTCACGGTGGCAATGGTGTACGCCTCCTCCATCCCTTGTCTCCCTTTCTCCACTTTGGCCTTGTATAACTCCAGCTTGTCAGCTTTGATTGCGCGTTCTCTCAGCGCATCCAGTTCATCGCGATAGGCGCGGGCTGCACGGGCGTCTACGAGCAGCCTCAAATTCTCCTGCTGGAGCCTCTTTATTTCTTCCTCCATGTTTTCCTGCTGGTGTCTGTTGTCCAGCAGTTGTTCATTCCTCTCTTCTAGCTCTTGTCTAAGTCGTCTGATCTTTGCCTTTGAATCGGCAGGTTCCACCATCAGGTGTTGCTGAGTTCCCACCTGCTGCTGTTGCATGCTGGGAGGATTGACGATGGCCAGTGGACTGGGTGTGCCACAAAGCACATGAACCACACCTTCCCTTTCCCGAGTTAGCTCTGCTATAGTCTCTTCTTTTAGTGGTCTGCCTCCTCGGATTTTACATCCAGCTTGGAAATGTTCTCCACTCCCACACCGATAACAATGTGTGCACTTCACATCTCGCCCTCCCTGCTGACAAGCACAACACCTTCTTGGGACATAAACAGGGCGGCTAGTGTTCCAGGGGGGTGCTGGGGGCTTGCTGTAGTAATTTTGTTTTGCAAAAGGTGGCTGGGGCTCCCTAACTGGTCTTCTAACTGAAGGTGGGAGGTAGGACTGAGGCTGAAACATAGCCTGCTGTAGTGTCTCTCTAATCTGAGCTATCTCTGCACTGAGATCTTTAAGAGAAGCAACACTTGCCTTAAGTTCAGTCAACTCCGCTCGTACCTCACGGGACAGTTTTGGTTTTTCTTCTCCAGGGCAATTGGTAGGTCGTAGTTCTTCTAAATGCACCTTGCTAATATGTGTCGCTGCCTGTGGGGTACTAAACTTTTTTTTATTTCTCCTTTCCACTTCATTAGCACAGGCTATATTTAACCGCTCTAGTAACAGTTCATCTGAAGTCTTACAGTCCAGCAAGAGAGGCTGCATATCTACCCTAACACTGTCACTCTGGAGACCAGTGAGTATTGTGTGCAAGCACATACGCTGGACTAAACTTGGTTCATACTGGAGTCCTGATTCTGATTCTCGAGATGCAAACAGTACCTTCTGCCTAAGAACTAAGACTCGCATTAAGAAACTTTGAGGACTCTCTTTGATATGCTGCACTTCTGAAGCTAACTGCACATAGAGGTCGGTAGCACTCCTTACCTGAAAATGAGCGCGTAGGATGCGTTTGAGTGTGGGAAGAGTGAGGTTAGGTTTCTCTTCCAAATAATTACGTAGCTGCAAACTGGGGGAGATAGCTCTGATAACTGCATCAATAATTTCCACATCTCGGTAACCCCTATTCAGTCCATTTTCAATTTGATGAACAAGGCTGGAGAATGTCAGCTTGTCCCTCTGGCCTGGTTCACCTATTTGGCCGGCAATTTTGAAGTCCTTGCGCCCGTATGAGCTTGGCTGGGGCTGGGGAGACACACCCCCTTGAGGGTCCGCAGCATCTGGTAGCTGGGGCAAAGTTATTGGAGTCTCTTCCAATCTTGATCCTTGCTTTTCGTTTTCATCTCTTTTGACTTCATGCTTCATATCTGATATTTTCTCTTTCAGTTTCAACAATTCGGACATGCCTTCATCCTCTACTTCCTCTAGTTCTTCTCTTTCTAGGTACTTCACAATGTGAGCCACTAATGATAGACGCGATTTCCGTTTAACACTTCTTAATATGTTAAGAAAATCACATATTTCCAGTAGGTTATTTTCCGTCAGGTTGTTCAATGTTCCTACCACCTCTTCGAGTAACTGTTCCATTTTGTTGACGATCTAGGAGCTCTATTGACTGTACAGGAGTGAACTCTGAACTGGCACGTCTTTACTGTCCCTCTGATGATCTCGTAGGCCTCAGATGACAAGTGCTCAACCGCCAACTTCCAGTTCTTCTTAAACAGCAACACCTCCTCTCACTGCCATCGGCCTGGTTTGTGGGGGGATTTAGCTGGCTCAGAATTCAGTGAGCAGGTCTTGGACACTGGACATCTGAACAGCAATCCCAGCGGTGCCTCCAAAATGTTACACCCTGCATTTGATCTTGACACACAGGGGGAAATAATCAGAACAGTGAGATGTTGTTGTTATTTCAATCCAAACTTTTACTGTAATCAATTAACACAAAAACCCATAACATACAATTAAACCCATGTATATATATTATCTACACTTTAGAACCCAAAACCCAATGCACACACACACTCGTTCAACACACGGTCATAACTTGTTATATCTTTTCCTTTTACAACTTCTAGTAGTCCTACTATTATTCAACAGGGCAAACAATGCAATATCAATAATATAAAATCCTTTCTATGACCGTTATAGACACTGTCAACGATAATGGTGGCCGAAGGTCGCGTGCTAAATGCTATTCCATGTGCGTGACCCGAGACTCTCACATTCACGCCCGTAATTCAAAAGTAAATAAACATTAATAACCATTATCTCTTTTCTCACACGCTAAACACTGTATATTACAAACCCCAAACTCAACCAGCCTTTACAACAAACAGCATACCTTGACACACGGGGAAATAATCAGAACAGTGAGATGTTGTTGTTACTTCAATCCAAACTTTTACTGTAATGATTCAACACACCTCCCGTGCCTCAAGCTATTTGCTAAGACATCAATAATCGAATACCGATCTTCTTTAACATGCCCCACACTTGCCATGTGGATCCAAGGATCAACAATCGAACACCGATACACACATTCAATCCAAACTCGTCATAGCTTCTTTACATGCAATCGTTAATAAATCAAACACTCTAGCATGTCACACTAATAAATCAAACACTCTAGTATGTCACACTAATAGATCAAACACTCTAGTATGTCACACGTGCATTTGGGAATGCCTATTGGTGAACCTATCAGTTCACTTGAAGAGTGAACTTGAAAACACTGTGCTGCCTGAAGAAGGCTGAGGCCAATGAGAGGCAAAAACAAGGCAGCTTTCAGCCTACGCGCAAGAAATCACTCACCATAATCGACTTCTGAAGCAACAAAACTTGCATATTGAAACCCTTGTTCAATCGTAGGCTGACCCCACGAAAGAGCTGCAAAAGGATATATCTGAGCAGCGAGAAGCGCTTCAGAAAAAGATTGATCGTCTTCAACTTCAAACTGACCAGGCAGAGCAGCAGAAGGTTGACCAAATTCAAGAACTAATGGAAAAGCAGAAGGCGCTGGAGAAACAAGTTGACCTGCTAGTTCTGGAGAAGGAGAGACTTGTACAGACCAACCACGTCGCATAAATGGAGAACTTGGTCACACCTGACCGGGAAGAAGTGCTCAAGAAAGGGCTTGAATTATTGACGGGAGAAAAAGCTAAACCTCTGAAGGAAATAGAAAAATTTGAGGATAGTGAGAGGTTACAAAAACAGCTATAGGAGAAACTCTCAGTTAAAACTAAAGCTGTGGAAGACTAAAAAGCAAAGGTAGGTGCAAATTCAGATCTAGGAAAAAAACCCAACTCATTTGTACTTTTTTAGTTCCGTAACCTCAATGCATTCACTGTAAGCCTTTCCGGTTCAAAAGGATTGGACGTCTATTGTCATTCATGGCAGCAATTGAGTTCATTTATTGTGATTGTAATCCATCATGTTGTCTCTTCTGGTCACTTCTTTGACATGACGTGTTTTCATATTGCCAGAGAGAAGATCTGGAGCAGCTTTGTGCTGCTCAGCTTGCTCGAACTGATCCATCTTTTTCTGCAGAGCTACCCTCTGCTTATCTATTTCAGTTTGCAGCTCTTTCATAATGTTATCTTTGGATCGAACGAGGTCATTAGTCTTACATTATTATATATTTGCTTGCAATGAAGAAAGTGATTCACTTACTATATCTAAAATGCCTGCTTGCAACAAAGTAAATGATTTGCTCCTTAATTAGACTAAACAAAAGGGAAGCCGAATCCACTTGGACTGCTGGAGTGTGGAGAAGATCCACCGGCTGCACATGAACTTCAGTTGTTTTGACTCTTCGACGTCTCACTTCTGTTTCCCACCCTTCCCTTGAGAGTTGAGACGTCCATTGTAACTAGGGCCCTTGAAGTTAATAAACAAGGAAAAGAAGCCCTGTGACGCCAGAACAAACCTGGGCAGAGACCTGAAAGGTTCGATTCTCCTTGCAAAAAAACTCAGAAGATTGTCTGGTCTCTTTCCTTGTGCGTGCATTTGGGAATGCCTATTGGTGAACCTATCAGTTCACTTGAAGAGTGAACTTGAAAACACTGTGCTGCCTGAAGAAGGCTGAGGCCAATGAGAGGCAAAAACAAGGCAGCTTTCAGCCTACGCGCAAGAAATCACTCACCATAATCGACTTCTGAAGCAACAAAACTTGCATATTGAAACCCTTGTTCAATCGTAGGCTGACCCCACGAAAGAGCTGCAAAAGGATATATCTGAGCAGCGAGAAGCGCTTCAGAAAAAGATTGATCGTCTTCAACTTCAAACTGACCAGGCAGAGCAGCAGAAGGTTGACCAAATTCAAGAACTAATGGAAAAGCAGAAGGCGCTGGAGAAACAAGTTGACCTGCTAGTTCTGGAGAAGGAGAGACTTGTACAGACCAACCACGTCGCATAAATGGAGAACTTGGTCACACCTGACCGGGAAGAAGTGCTCAAGAAAGGGCTTGAATTATTGACGGGAGAAAAAGCTAAACCTTTGAAGGAAATAGACAAATTTGAGGATAGTGAGAGGTTACAAAAACAGCTATAGGAGCAACTCTCAGTTAAAACTAAAGCTGTGGAAGACTAAAAAGCAAAGGTAGGTGCAAATTCAGATCTAGGAAAAAAACCCAACTCATTTGTACTTTTTTAGTTCCGTAACCTCAATGCATTCACTGTAAGCCTTTCCGGTTCAAAAGGATTGGACGTCTATTGTCATTCATGGCAGCAATTGAGTTCATTTATTGTGATTGTAATCCATCATGTTGTCTCTTCTGGTCACTTCTTTGACATGACGTGTTGTCATATTGCCAGAGAGAAGATCTGGAGCAGCTTTGTACTGCTCAGCTTGCTCAAACTGATCCATCTTTTTCTGCAGAGCTACCCTCTGCTTATCTATTTCAGTTTGCAGCTCTTTCATAATGTTATCTTTGGATCGAACGAGGTCATTAGTCTTACATTATTATATATTTGCTTGCAATGAAGAAAGTGATTCACTTACTACATCTAAAATGCCTGCTTGCAACAAAGTAAATGATTTGCTCCTTAATTAGACATACAAAAGGGAAGCCGAATCCACTTGGACTGCTGGAGTGTGGAGAAGATCCACCGGCTGCACATGAACTTCAGTTGTTTTGACTCTTCGACGTCTCACTTCTGTTTCCCACCCCTCCCTTGAGAGTTGAGACGTCCATTGTAACTAGGGCCCTTGAAGTTAATAAACAAGGAAAAGAAGCCCTGTGACGCCAGAACAAACCTGGCCAGAGACCTGAAAGGTGCGATTCTCCTTGCAAAAAAACTCAGAAGATTGTCTGGTCTCTTTCCTTGTGCGTGCATTTGGGAATGCCTATTGGTGAACCTATCAGTTCACTTGAAGAGTGAACTTGAAAACACTGTGCTGCCTGAAGAAGGCTGAGGCCAATGAGAGGCAAAAACAAGGCAGCTTTCAGCCTACGCGCAAGAAATCACTCACCATAATCGACTTCTGAAGCAACAAAACTTGCATATTGAAACCCTTGTTCAATCGTAGGCTGACCCCACGAAAGAGCTGCAAAAGGATATATCTGAGCAGCGAGAAGCGCTTCAGAAAAAGATTGATCGTCTTCAACTTCAAACTGACCAGGCAGTGCAGCAGAAGGCTGACCAAATTCAAGAACTAATGGAAAAGCAGAAGGCGCTGGGGAAACAAGTTGACCTGCTAGTTCTGGAGAAGGAGAGACTTGTACAGACCAACCACATCGCAAAAATTGAGAACTTGGCCACACCTGCCTGGGAAGAAGTGCTCAAGAAAGAGCTTGAATTATTGACGGGAGAAAAAGCTAAACCTTTGAAGGAAATAGACAAATTTGAGGATAGTGAGAGGTTACAAAAACAGCTACAGGAGCAACTCTCAGTTAAAACTAAAGCCCTGGAAGACTACAAAGCAAAGCGAGGTGCAAATTCAGATCTAAAAAAAAAAACTTATTTGTCCTTTTTTTGTTCCGTAACCTCGATGCATTCACGGTCAGGGGGGGGGGGGGGGGGGGGGGGGGGGGGGCTATAATGTGGAAAAAGGAGAGCGAAAAATGAAAAGATACTCTTGGCGCACAGACAAGCACTAAGCAGGAACTATGGTGCAGATGATTTGATGGCAAATGAGAGACGGTCGTCGTAGATTGTGGACATTGTATCCCGAATATTCCCTGTAAACTGCAAATGCATGAACTTTTGGAGCCGTTAATTACATTTTGTTGGAGACCCATACCTTTTGCCAAGTGGCTTGATTGAGTTCAGAGTTCTAGTAGTCAATCTTGGTTCGCCACTCTTCTTGACAAGAGGCTAGGGTTTCCTTCAGCCTGCTAACCTCAGTTTGAGATGTGGACAGCTGAGCATAAGCTGCACGCACCTGAGAAAATACATCACATGGTGACTTAATAGAAATGACTACACAAATTATAAAATAATGAAATAAAAGGATATCAAAAACATTCATTTATATATTTTAATGGAAATCCTAAAAGTAGATTGTTTATCTATACTACTAACTATTTCTTCCACGAGATCTATTTCTGGCAGAGATGCAAATCTTTCCTCTGAAACCGTATTGTTTTTTGCTGAAAAGGATGTATATCAATGAAGATTATCAAGTGTGTGAAAATAGTTTTTATAAAATTACTGTGGGGGTAATTATTTTCTTCTGGAATTATTTGTTTTTCGACACATCTAAAATCAGAACTTTGGCAATTTTATTTTTGGATGGTAAATTACCAGTTTTGACAGAAGGTTACAAATATAAGTGAAAGTGTGTGCTATTACATTTTTACATAACTGTGGTTTAAATCCACAGTGATGTTGAAACAGTCAGTGGACTTCATTGATTTTTTTTCTATAATTCCACACAAGAACGATGATTTTTAAAATACATTTATTTCCTATTTATTCATTGGTTCAGGATGTAGTTTCATATTCTCCATATTTTTAGTGAATCATTGCTATTATGTTCATGGTAGGGGAATATTCTCTTGTTCTTATAACATGCGAGGGTATTTTTCTATATTTCATTGGAGACTTCAGCATCTTTAGTAATATTTGTGTCCTGCTTGTTTAAGCCATGGCATTGCATTTTTAAGAACAGTTCTTCATGTGAGTCCCTTGCTATAAAATATGTATAAAAATAAAATGGCAAAACTTTTTGTCAATAGGGAAAAACTAATGAGGAATCATATAATTTCCTAATGTTTCATTCTAAAATATAATAATACCTGTGAAGAAAGGACACCCTTCTCCTCTTCAAGTTCATCCACTTTTCGCTCCGCCAATGAAGAATTAGTTTTGAAATCTTTATATTCTTTAATGATCTCGTGGAGACGTAGTTTCAAACTAAAAGAAAGCAACAAAAGATGACAACCGAGTGGAAAACAAATGAAGAACTGAATAAGGGAAAACCTATATTTGTGAAAATTGTCAGGGTTTACAACATTGGGCCTATGTTTGAGACCAATAACCTGAAAACTGTAGATTTGCGTTGTGTCAAAGTCGCAACTTGTGTTGTCAACACACCCAAGCTTTCCACCAACACACCCACTGACAGCTAATAATCGAAGAGGTCATTCAAATTAGATAGACCGTATTTACTCGTATAAAACACATTTGTCGGACAAAAAAAATGACTGAATCGAGGGTATTGCTTTAAATGGCTATCGAGGAAAAAAAATCAAAATGTTCGACATTAGAAGCAATTTGGCCGCCAAAATATTTTAAACATCTGGTAATAAAATAATCATTTCTGTCATTAAAAAGCATCAGGTTCTCATCAAGATAGACTTATTTCTTTTTACAAATTGAATAATTAGATATTTTGCATTTACAAAGACAGGTACAGACGCTCCCCTACTTACGAACATTCAACTTACGAACAACGGTACATACGAACATGTCTGCAAATTGCGTTTAAGTCCAAAAATGTTCGCAAGTCCAATTTTGTATTTTGCGCCTTTTTTGGAGTAGTACTTCTTTCCGCCGCTAATACCGACGCCTGGCGCTGTGAGAGCTCAGCTCACCCAGCATCTACCTTCTTCTTCATTGCAATGCGGAAGTCCGTGAATGTATCTCCAGTGTGCAAAGAACCTTTTTCATTTGTATCATTAAATATCTCATGCATCCAATATTGAATATGGTTGGTAAAAAGCTAAAGGCTTCTATTGAGGGAGTTGCAAGGAAGAGGCAAGCCATTTCATTTGAAACGAGTGGCAATAATAACGAAGCTTGATGCGCGTGAGAGTGGTGAGCGTTTCACGGGCATTGAATCGTTCGACCGTCAATACCATTTATAAACAGAAAGATCGAGCAGCAGGACCCAAATATTGAACGTTGCACAAAGTTTGCAAATCAATTGAATGACGCCATACAGTGCTACCGCATCATTTATGATGAAAAAAAGAAGAAAACTGTGCAATCGTCATTAGGTCGCTTCTTTTGGCCAGTTTCTAATACATAAATCTCTCTCTCTCTCTCTCTCTCTACAGTACTGTACATATTCTCTCCATTTTATTAAATGTTTTTTTTTCAGTACAAACCAATGCGTGTTACTTATACAAGCCTTAAACATACAAATGCACTTATATAAACCTTCAATACACTTATATCGGCCTTAAACATAAATTATAATACAAAATATAGCACTGAATCAACTTACAAACAAATTCAACTTATGAACAATCGCTCGGAACCAATTGCGTTCGTTAAGGCTTTTTTTTCTTAAAAAATGACATAGTATTGTAAGGCTTTTTTCTTAAAAAAAACGACATAGTATTGTAAGGCTTTTTTTTCGTAAAAAACGACATAGTATAGTAAGGCTTTTTTCTTAAAAAACAACATAGTATAGGCTTTTTCTTTAAAGACGACATAGTATAGTAAGGCTTATTTTCTTTAAAAACAACACAGTATAGTAAGGCTTTTTTGTCTTTAAAAACGACATAGTATAGTAAGGCTTTTTATTTACAAAAAAGACCATGTATAGTAAGGCTTTTTTCTTAAAAAATGACCATGTATAGTAAGGCTTTTTTGTTTAAAAAAGACCATGTATAGTAAGGCTTTTTTTCTTAAAAAACGACATAGTATAGTAAGGCTTTTTTTCCTAAAAAAACGACATAGTATAGTATGGCTTTTTTCCCCTAAAAAAACGACATAGTATAGCATGGCTTTTTTTCTTGAAAAACGACATAGTAGAGGAAGGCTTTTTCCCTAAAAAACGACATAGTATAGTATGGCTTTTTTCCTTTAAAAAACGACATAGTATAGTATGGCTTTTTTTCTTAAAAAAGGACAGTATAGTAAGGCTTTTTTTCTTAAAAAACGACATAGTATAGTATGGCTTTTCCCCCCTAAAAAACGACATAGTATAGCATGGCTTTTTTTCTTGAAAAACGACATAGTAGAGGAAGGCTTTCCCCCCTAAAAAACGACATAGTATAGTATGGCTTTTTTTCTTGAAAAACGACATAGTAGAGGAAGCCTTTTTATCTTAAAAAACGATATTGTATAGTAAGGCTTCTTTTCTTAAATAACGACATAGTATAGTAAGGCTTTTTTTCTTTAAAAAATGACATAGCAAGTAAGGCTAAGAGAGTCGGAGAATAAATCTGACTTCTGATTCTTCACCTTCTAGTTGTTGCTGTGGTCCACTGGCAAAATCATTGGGTCAGAACATGAGGCGGGAATCAGGAGTGAGTTCAATTCCACTCGTTGCAATTCTCAAATTGTTTATTGAGGTAATGAAAAGGATAAATACAACTTCCAACTTTACTGTGGTGCAGTGGCAAAGACAATGGGTCAGAACTTCAGGTGGACTCAAGTTGAAATCAGAAGTGAGTTTGATTCCACTCTTTGCAATTCTCAAATTGTTTATTGAGGTAATGAAAAGGATAAATATAACTTCCAATCACTTCATTTCAGAAGACACTGTGGTCCAGTGGCAAGAACAATGGGTTGAAATTGAAGTTGGACACAAGTTCAAATCTGGAGTGAGTGCCAGTCCACTCTTTGCAAATCTCAAATTGTTTATTGAGGTGATGAAAATTATAAATATAACTTCCAATCATCTCGTTTCAGAAGTCACTGTGGTCCAGTGGCAAAGACAATGGGTCAGACAGACCTCAAGTTACTGGATTTGACTGCCATATGGGAAATGGGGTTCGAATCCTGCTCTCGTTTGACTAATCACTACACTAGTAGTTCAGTAAATGGGTAATCCTTTTTTCATTCAAATAAAGACTTAGTCATTTTTTTCAGCAAAACAATATTTCCGGTCAGCCTACGTCACGGGCTGAATTTGGAAATTTCGACGTGAAAACTGTAATCCAGGAGATTAAAAGAGGCAAACGAATGAAGTGTACACTTTGCACCCAGCTTGGCGCGACCATCGGATGTGAGATCAAAGCTTGTGTGAAGACTTACCACTATCACTGGGGTGTGCAGGACAAAGCCAAGTACATTGAGAACATGGCTCGTGGAATCTACAAACTATATTGTAAGAACCACAGTGGAAATGAAGAACGCGATGAGGAAGATGAAGAGCGAGAGAATCGCAGTAAAGGAAAAGCGGCAACCGACCACGGAGGAACACCGTCAATGCAAGTGAATGGCAACTAGGTACAACGTTTGATGCTGCCAACGGCAAAACGCGAGAGAGCGGCAGGTCTTTATACGAAATCTCGAACGACTCTCAAAGTTGTGGTCTTTAGTTTTCCCATGTACTGTCTTCAAAATCTGGATGCACTGCATTGAGACGAGATGAGCTTTTCACACAGCGATGTTATCTACAGCGCATGGACTCTGGCAGACTTGTGAAAAGCCAAAGGTTCACCTTCACAAGAGTTACAGATGATTTTCAGTTATTAGTTCTACTATCATGACTGCCGACACCATACAGTTGTTGACTGGCGACACCGGGACGTGACCCCTCGACACCCATGTCGCAGGCAGGTGACTGATCCACTACACCACGAGGCGCTCTCGCTCTCGCTCTCGCTCTCGCTCTCGCTCTCGCTCTCGCTCTCGCTCTCTACAGTACTGTACATATTCTCTCCATTTTATTAAATTTTTTTTTTTTCAGTACAAACCAATGCGTGTTACTTATACAAGCCTTAAACATACAAATGCACTTATATAAACCTTCAATATACTTATATCAGCCTTAAACATAAATTATAATACAAAATATAGCACTGAATCAACTTACAAACAAATTCAACTTATGAACAATCGCTCGGAACCAATTGCGTTCGTAAGTAGGGGAGCGTCTGTATATTAACTTTCTTATGATATTGACCCTAATAATGTGCTTTTGATTCATACTGCATCTCAGAAATAAAACGTGCGATGATTTTTCTGAAGATTTTCCTTTCAAAATAACACATTTGTACTCTCAATTTAAACCATGACTATGGAGGTGAAAATTGTGAATCAGGGGGCGGCATATATGCAAAAAATTGTAAAATTCAACAATTTTAAGGCAGTTTTAAGGGTGCTGCTTATATGCGAGTAAATACATTAGTAAACTGCATGTGAATGAGAAAATGCATGTCTGCAGATGAGCAGAATAGAAAGACAAAATAAAGTTGCTTGAAAAATGATATCTGCTGACTGAACCTGTCATGCAAATCTGTTAAAATGGTTTAATAAAGTGCCATTTTAATATGTATGCCATAGTTGCCCAGAACCCTTGCCAACCTTAGATTTATGTATAGAGTGGAGCATATGTTAGTTTGAGAATCACAAATGATCCAAGATGCAATTAGTAGTGATGTCCAAATCCAATAGTTGGTATCTTTTTCGGCGTCCGATATCGGATGAGATCGAGTAGCCGCATGTGTTTTTAGTAGCATCATGCTTGTTGTTTGCTTTAAATTAAACCACTACTACTAAACCCTATTCGGACTTCTCATGTTTAGAAACTCAAGATCGTAATAAAGCATTGTGAAAAAGTTGTAAATGGCTTTCTCTTGAGGGGCAGAGGTCACTTCAATACAAAAAATATGATTTGTCATTTAAATTTTTACTGATCTAAATAGGTGGGTATCAGATCATCAAATTTTATCTTGGGAAAAAAATCTAATCGGAAGTTTAAAAAAAAATTGCATCGGTACATCCCGAGCAATTTAATCTTCAGACGCACTCCAAAACCCAAGTACCGTATTTTCACGACTATGAGGCGCACTTAAAAGTCTTAAATTTTCTCCAAAATAGACGGGGCGTGTTATAATGGAGCGCTGTGTGTAAACTCTAAAGCCTGACTGAGATCACTTGCCGACACGCTTCTTATATAAAGAGAAGGCGGACGTGGGTGGGGTCAGACGCTACAAGGTACCCGTATATAGTGTGGGCATGTGTTTTTTGCAAAACAATTTCGGTTTGGTTTCTAAGGCCCCCCGAAAATGAATAGAACACAAATAGACACGCTTACGAAGCTCAGTTCAAACTTCAAGCCATCAATTATGCAGGGGAACATGGGAATAGAGCAGCCGCGAGGGAATTTTAGATCAACGAATCCATGGTAAGCAAATGGAGGAAGCAGGAGAACAAGCTTCGCCGAGTCATGAAGAAGAAGCCGAGTTGATTTGCACGTGCCCATCTCGCAGCAGCGGTGAAAAACCAAGTCACAAAAATGAACTCTGAGCTCGCCGTCATTCCCAGAGGCTCAACTAAAGCGCCGGGCTAGTTACGCCACTATTTTCGAATGGATTGTGGCCGCTTGGACTAACGTGTCTGCTTGCACTGTTGTTCGAGCTTTTGCTGTGGAGCCACGTGACAATGACAGTGACTCTGACAACCGTGAGAGGGAACCCGACGTTTTTGATGAATCATTTGGACAATTGTTCAATTCGGACACAGAAAATGAGGACTTCGATGGATTTGTGGGTGATGATTGATCAAAAAACGTGAGTACATTGTAAAATGGCTAAATAAAGGACAACCGAACTCAGTTTTGTTTTTGTTGCCTTTTTAAAAACGTGTTTTAGTGTGTGTCCGTATGTTTAAGCTGGTGTATGTTTTGCCATGCCTGGCTGCGCCTTTAAATGCGGTGCGTCGTGTGTGTGTCAAATACAGAAATAGCCCTCGTTACTGACACTGCGCCTTTAAATGCAGTGCGCCATATAGTCGTGAAAATACGGTACCTGTTTAAAATTGGAGAACTAGATCACAGAACTAACCATGGAGCCACTAATACATAGCTTTAGAGGACTTGCAGACAACAGGGATTTTTTTTCTCAAAATGAAATAAATCACATTTGCCACTAAATTAATCACTCATTAGTGTTGTAAAATTAAACACCTTTTGATGTAATGACATTAATCTTGCTGGCGAGTTCCCTCAAGGCCATCCCTATATTGTCTTTCTTGGATGATCTGCCTTTGAAGCTTCCGTAACTGGAATTTTGGGGTGTTCATTATATCCTGAAGAGGGGATTTGCTGTGGTAATAAAAAAATAAAAGCAAAATGAATAGTTAAAACATCTTAAATCAACACCGGGTTCAGTACGCAGAGATTCGAGCATTTTATATTTTAAGTAGACCTCGGCTCATAAAATGATAATGATAAAATATTTTTGTCAACAATAATAAGAACTACTTTTGATAAAATTCAATAATTTTAAACTGCAATTAAACCACCCGAACACCACAAAGAACAGGGTTGCTGATGCAAATTGAACGCTAGTTTCCGACCAACATTCAGTAGAAGAGGATGCTAAGGAAAAGCTGTTTTTAGCATGGTTAGCAATAGAGCAGCGAACACAGAATATGAACGCACTAAGGAAAACAACAGCCAAAATGAGCAATTTTGAGATGCAGGCAATGTTCCCTCTAATTTTTCGTTGGTCTGGGCAGAAAGACAACCTCCCTGAGCGCACTGAGTACCAGTGTGAGCGACATCATCGGTACTCGGATGATTCGCCTAAAGACGTTTCGCCGACGGACGTTTGACAGACGGGCAGGTCGCCGAATGGACGTTCCGCCGAACGGAGGTTCCGCCGAAACGGGATTCGCGCGCTTGCCCCGCCCCCGTGTGTGTACACGTTTTTCAACCTCGGCCCGCGGGCCATATACTGCCCGTTAGGATTTTTAATCCGGCCCGCCGCTGGCTTTGTCCAAATCATAGAAAAAATCAATGATTCATTTCCCTTTGCCGCTCATCACTCTCAATTTATTAGTCTTCCATCAATGGCAGCCCGGGAATAAGCACTCTTGGGCGGGCAGATATAGCAGAACCGAGCCGTAAAATGACAGCAATCGGGTCAAATCCATCTTAAAACAGCATTTAATGATTAAATACAAATACAGGAGCTCTTTGGACATTAGAACCGAGCCCAGGGAAGTGAATTCCTCGGTAAAATGTCGAGATGGAGGAAAAAAAAACGTCTATATACGTCCTTTCGCCAAACGGCTCAAAATGCTCTCAAATTCGGTCAAATCCAGCCAAAAACAGCGTTTAATGATTAAATACAAATACTGGAGCTCTTTGGACATTAGAACCGAGCCCAGGGAAGTTAATTCCTCGGTAAAATGTCGCGATGGAGGCAAAAAAACGTCCATATACGTCCATTCGCCAAATGGCTCAAAATGGTCTCAAATTCGGTCAAATCCAGCTGAAAACAGCGTTTAATGATTAAATACAAATACTAGTATTTGTGTTTAATCATTAAACTAACAAATACTAGTATTTGTACTTAATCATTAAACACTTGTTCCGGCAAAAAAACGTCCATATACGTCCATTCGCCAAACGGCTCAAAATGCTCTCAAATTCGGTAAAATCAGGCTGAAAACAGCGTTTAATGATTAAATACAAATACTAGTATTTGTATTTAATCATTAAACTAACAAATACTAGTATTTGTATTTAATCACTAAACACTGTTTGAACGTTCATTCGGCGACTTGTCCGTCTGTCAAACGTCTGTCGGCGAAACGTCTTTAGGCAAATCATCCGGTCACGACATCATCATTGCTCGCTATGGGCACACCAGTATCACACCTGCCACAAGCAGGTGCATGTCAATGTCCCCTCTAATTTTTCATGAAAAAAAAAAACTACTGCGCGCCATATGATTTCTGCTGCGCAGAGAAGACGAGAGTAGTGCGCAATTGCGCACGCGTGCAGCTTAGAGGGAACATTGGATGCAGGACAACACCAAAAAGATGCAATCCGCATAAAATACCCCGGCACAAACACCAGCCTTATTGAAAATTTCCTGAACTCATTTTACTCTCCTTATTTGAGGGCAGCCTGTATTTGTTATACTTGATATCAAGGAGTTTCCCCATTTTATGCAAATGTTATGAAAACATTTCAAAAATCTAAAATTTGATAACCTGGATTAACTTCATCCAATTTAACAATAAATAAATGGCATCGTGAGCTAAATTTACATTTACACTTCTTGCCACTGGTGATATCTTCAGTTGATTATTTTATTTTGGATTGAAAAGCATTTTTGGTTTGAAGGGAAATTTTTGCAGGTTTTATTATTCATTTCTTTTCATAGTGTAAGGAGGGAGTTTGCTTATCTTTAGTGCACAACAGAACAACAAAAATACTTTTTAAAAATCACATTTTATATTCTCTTTTCTTATAAAGGAATGTAATGTAGTTACTTTCATAATTGAATAATGAGGAAAGTAAGTTTACTAATTCACAGACGCAGAGGCTTCAAATATGAAATAGAAAAGATGTGATATATATTGATAGACTGACACTTTTTTTCTATCACGGTAACAATTTTCGTTATAGCGCCCAGTGTTACACTCTTGATCTGTTTATATTGGATTTCTTTTGGTGTTTAATCCCAATTAATGAAATTAGTACCGCTCTGGTAATTTTACAGATCTTATAAAGTTATTTCTCTAAGAGAAAGACACCATCTTAAGATGCTCAATTTTTATCATTAAAATAGACTACTATTAGATACTTACTTCATATTTATTATACAATTTATAAAACATTCAAATGTATTCACATTTATTTCAACAAAAAAAAGGAAGGAAACACTGCATGCGGTGTCAACCTTGGTCCCTACCACCCGGATATAGTGGGTGGGCCACTCTAATGATAACTATTTTTCATTTCCTTAATTCGGTTATATTTTTACTGTTAGTGATCAATTTACATATTTTTTTTACACATCATACAATAAATAGAGCTAAAGAAGCACTTCTCAAATAGTGGGGCAGGCAACCCTCGGAAGGCACAGAGCGATGCCAGGGAGCTTAAGACTCAAGAAACATACTTTTTGCCGGACTAGAAATAAGTATAGTAATTGCACATTCACTTGGTCGATAGTAGTGGAGCGCACAGACAATAATCGATAAAAACCTATCTAAAGTAATAATGGTCAATAATACCTGACAGAAGATGACGCAACAGTATGGATATTGAGAAACATGACTTTCGGCGTGAGATGGAACACTGGGAAGTCTTCAGAGAGTGAAGAGACAGGTGTCCGGTCCAATGTTTCATAGTCCACAGATAAATCTTAATATATGAAGATAAACATTTATACCAGAAAAAAATGCAACCCAAAAAAGGGTACATGTTCTTAAATGCAAATAAAAAATGTGAGTATATTTTGTGTAAATGAAACACCAATCAAGGGAAAGATGATCTGAGACTCACGTCGCTTAGCCAAGTAGGTGTCAAGCCCACTTTTCAGGTAGACACAGCCAAAACTCTCCAGTATAAAAGAGCCGGTCAGATTGGCAATCTCCCTCTGACAAGCATGTATGAATTATTACAGGAATTACAACAATGGCCAAGAAGGCCTGGGGATTTTTTTTTAAATCAAAAACTTTGATGCCTGCTCACCTCTACTTCACATTCCAAGGTTTTAAGGGTGGATCGTTCATTCATCATGTCATGATAAACTAGCAATAAAAGCAACTGGGAAGAAAAAGAAAAGGTGGGAATTTACCACGATCATATGTGTAACAATCTACAAACTGTTCTGCAAAAGAACCATTGTTACAGAAGAATGTTAAACAAACATGCCTCAATAACCAACATTTTTTTAAAGTACAACAGATAAAGCAGTGATTTCATGTTACACTTAAGGAGTTACAAAGGAACTTTAAATTCCCGTACCTTTGCAATTTCCACACTCAGGTTGATTCCATTCTTTATGTTCTCCCAGGATAATGATGCATCATTGGTTGGACTAAATCTGCAATCCTCTGATGGTCAAACAAATTAAGTAATGTTTTCAGAAATGCCATTCATAATTTAATATATTAAAAAAAGTGTGTAGTCAAGACTGTGAAAATTGCCCCACCTGTCGTGTGGCTTGGTTTCTATATATCTATTTATGTCTCAAATGCCTGTATCTTTCCTGTATCTGCATTTTCACCCTCTCGCTGCTGTGACAATGAAATTTCCCGAATACGGGATGAATAAAGTTATCCAATCCAATCGTTAATATAGGTGACATAGTTTGAAATTATAAGATTTTCAGATGGTGGTGTCCCTTGAGATTTTTTTAATGCAAAAAGTGTGCCACAGCTCAAAAAAGGTAGGCCATATGTACCCATCAGTAGAGCCCAATATGGCTCCCGGGCCATAGGGTTCCTACCCCTGGTCTAACTATAGGACAACACACCTTTCACAAAAGACTAGCCAATCAAGGCTTGAGCAACACCCAAAGTACAGTGACACAGCTGTTAAACTCTCTAAAACTAAAAAGTTGTTTTTATTTTGTTTAAAAAATCTACTACATAATAAAACCAAAACATATGTCAGAAACTCACTCTGTACAAATTCAGCAATCAATTCAAAACGTTCCTCAGTTGTTTTAATTGAAGTAGTGAAGGGTTCATTTTTTCTGAAATTAAACAGATGGCAAACAAGAGTGAATAACCGACGCCATGTTTTCAAAAACAATTTGTTTTAAAGTGCAAATGTACTCACATCCTGGAAATAACTCGAAGAATGATGTCTCCATCTTTTAAATCTTTAATGTTAATTTTTCGGTCGGTCAATATGATACTATTGACCTGGAAGCACAACGTGTAAATGTCAAAACCTTGAGTTTGCGTAAATCTAAATATTGTCTTGCACGACCGAGGTTAGCACGAAGCTTTTAGGTCGATAGTTGGACGTGAAACGTACCCAGGTAACGAGAGCCTTAACACCCAGATTAACCGGAGTCATCTTGAAAGACCCGTTCTATCAACCTTGTAAGGGAGAAAAAGACACACTAAAAGATAAATGAGACAAAAGAATAACCATGAAAACCCTGCTTCTTGAATGGTCTCTGTCATGCTAGCAAAATTATACATAGTCGTTCAGTATAACTAGCTCAATTTCGGTAACTTGTCAACGTTGCCCAATTGTTGTTAATGGCGGCTTACCCCAAGAGTTGAAAAAAATATCCAGTTAGTCAAATGAATGTTGGTCCCTGTAAAAAAAATGCGATTGGTCGCTTTAGCTATCACAATATTGAGAGTTCAGCAGTGCCTAAACAACTCATCGTCTAAATTCAAAACTGGCTAATATGAATAAACCAACCAATGAGATTTCGCCGACGGACGCAAATCAAAGTAAACGTCTAAGATTGGATGAAAGGCTGGAAATACTACATTTAGAACTAGATGTGTAATGTTTGCTGTCATCCAACAGAAACGGCAGTTTTCTCATATCCATCGTTTTGTCAGTACTTTGAAATAACTGTGAATTGAAAAAAATATCACCATTTATATAGTCAATATGGTCCTCAATTTATTAAGCGAGCTGAAGTCGAGAAAATCTCACCTCAAGTTAACTGCTAAAAGCAATTACTGGTGAAGTCTACTGCTTTAATATGGCTGCTGAACACGAACGCCACCGACTTAGATTTTAGGTTTGTGGTGGCATAGAATTACACTGCAACATTTTGGGTAATTTCTAAATTGTTGGTGACCTCAGTTAGCTATACTATACTTGTTTAAAAATCAGAGCACCTCTGTCTTATTTCAGATGTCAAATTCCTCATTACACTCTGTTCTTTTGTTTCTTTTTCCATCTATTGGACTAAAAAATGTGTACGTAATTGTCTGTTTGGGGCTGGGTGGCCTCTACTTCAATGGTTTCTAAAATTTCTCCAACTTTGGTCTCTTCCCATATGTATTGTGCTTGTTTATGATCATTCCAGTTGATGTTCAGCATTATTTTTCGTGCACTTTGTAGATGTGCAACTTCATCATGTGGCCTTCAGCATAGCCCAAGTACAGTATACAGAGTGCTTAATGGGGTGGGTTTCTATGGGAGAGCAGTGCATTGCAAAGCGCCAGATGCAGTGGTGTAAAGCACGCTGCCACTAAACTAAAGAGTAGTAGAAATCCTTTCTCTGGAGTAATGAATCACACTTTTCTATTTGGCAATCTGATGGATGAGTTGATACATTTCAGACTGCATTGTGCCAAGTGTGAAATTTGGTGGAAGAAGAATTCTGGTTCGGCTTTTTTTCCAGGAATTTTGCATGGCCTCTTAGCTCCAGTGAAAGGAAGGTTAAATGCTTAAGTCAACCAATATATTTTGTAAAATTCCTTGCACTGAACATAGGAACATTTGGAGTGGGCCCCTTCCTCTTCCAACATGACTGTGCACCAGTGCGCAGAATAAGGTCCATAAAGACATGTATGACAGATTGTGATCTGGATGAACTTGATTGGGTTGCACACAGTCCTGACCTGATCCTTATAGGACAGCGGTCCCCAACCTTTTTCTCACTGCGGACCGGTAAAGCTATTTCTATTTTCTCGCGAACCGGCTAATGGGGAGGACGACAACTGGACAAAATTGTGTGGGGGTGGGGTCGGTGCACGATTTTTTTAAAAATCATAACCTTCCGAAACCGAAAGATTTATAGGAAAATAATAGTTTTTAAGAGTTCTCCAAAATCACCCCAACAAATACATGCACACACCCACCCACACACATGTTTTTTTTTTATAGAAGCTTGAGCAAATAGAGTTGAAATCCAAACCAGTCAATAGTGTGATCTCATTATTGGAATAACAATTGGTCTTGCGCAATGTTTTGTAATCACGCTGTAATAGCAAATACATTGCCTTAGAATCATAGCAGACATCTCAGTAAATCACCCCCTCCATGTCTGGCCTTCTACAATTATTCCCTCCTTCCCCAACTCCCCTGCCTGGGCAACTTCTTTGACCCCTTGTATCCAGCCTCTTAATGTCTCATCTCATTTTCTGAACCGTTTTATTGTCATTAGGGTTTCAGGGGGTGCTGGAGCCTATCCCAGCTGACTGGGACACGGGGGGACACCCTGAATCGGTGGCCAGCCGATCGCAGGGCACAAGGAGACGGACAACTATGCACACTCACCTAAGGGCAATTTAGACTGTCCAATCAGGCTACCATGCATGTTTTTGGACTGTGGGAGGAAACCGGAGTACCCAGAGGAAACCCACACACAGAACATGCAAACTCCACACAGGTGGACGTGACCTGGATGTGAACCCAGAACCCCAAAGCTGTGAGGCTGACGAGCTAACCACTCGCTCCACCGGGTCGCCCGCCTTTTGATGTGACAATCGATTATTTGGACGGCTTTCACTGAGAAAGGGTGAAATACGGAGAAACACGGGAACTACATTGACTTTCAAATGATGCTCCAATTTAAAAAAACTAACAATCTATATATTTGCTCCTTTTTCTCTAGTATTAATCTTCCAATATCCCTTTGTCAAAATTTATCTACAGCCCTTTGGCCTCCTTTTCCATTTCATATTTTCCTCCGCATTTAGTTATTCTTCCCATAAATGCATTAAACATTTTTCTCTCAAACCACATTACAGTCCATACCTTTTAGTTCTTTCACCGTTGCTTTCTCCCAGACTCTTTTTACTCCTCCTTCCCAGTCCATTTTCCCTGCTAAACACCCCCACCACATGTGTTTGTAGCTGTCAGCATTAGGGAGCATGAGCTCGCTTCTATAAAGAAAGGAAGTTGGGTTTATAATGTCTCCAGTAAGTCCTCAATTATACCAAATGTACACCCCTTCAATCACACAGCAGCCAAACTGGCACCCCCTTAAGTACTCTCCCAGCTTCACTCTTGTATGATAACATCTACAGTGTGCAGGTGTGCAGCACCATATTTTGTTCTTAGCTACATGATCAGATCCCATTTACTTTGTGTGCAACCCACATTTTCACTGATCATTAGAACTCTCGAATTGCAGCTGCTGGGTATGCTGTGCTGTAGTATATGGAAAAATAGATCAGACTTTGGTTCAAGATAAATTACACCTAAAGTCTACAGTCATGGGGGTGGGAACTTTACTAAAGTATGTAGATAGATCCAATTTCAATGAGCCATGATCTGTAAAATGAATCAGAGTAGCTGTTTTAAATCCTAATTTTAAAGATCCCACTGTTGGCAATCAACGGCAGATATTTACCAGAAGTTGAGTAAAGGTGTGTTGAGATGATCGCAGTGCATTTTTGGCTACTGTAAATGTATTCATTCATTTTCTGAACCTCTTCTCCTCACAAGTTTCACAGAAGGTGCTGGAGCCTATCCCAGTTAACGACTATGTCCATCAGGCAGGGGGCACCCTGAATTGGTGGCCAGCCAATCGCAGGGCACAAGGAGGACAAGCACTTACGCTGTCACTGATACCTAGGCGCAATTTAGAGTGTTCTACCTACCAAGCATGTTTTTGCGAGGTGGGAGGAAAACCTACGCAAACCCAGGAAGAACAGGAAAACTCCACACCGGAAGGTCCGAACCTGGGATTGAAACCTCGATCTCAGAACTTTGAGCCCAACATGATAAACCACTCGTCTACCAGGAGACCGACAAGAAAAATATGTGCATTTAAAATATGGCATCTCAGTCACTCCTAAATGACTACATAAATGCAAGGCAATGTTGCATTCATGACTTTATATGACACTTCAATGTGTCACCAGTGTAACCAGACTTTTTATTTCCAAAATATTTACAAACTGACATTGCAGTACACTTTCAGACAGATGAAACTGTTAAACGTTGCAAAAAAATCACCACTGAGACAAACGGACTGGGGGGCACAAACAATGGGAATGCGTTCACCCACGACCTTTCTCGCTGTCTTTCTACTAGGTCAGAGGTGGGCAATCTGGTCCCCGAGGGCTGGTGAGGGTGCAGGTTTTTGTTCCAATCAATCCCAATCAATCCAAGACAGACAGTTTAGCCAATTAGATTTCTGATGAAACAAGAAGCACCTGACTGCAATCCACTATGTGTATATCTAACATACCAGATTGGTGGAAAGGTTTCCTCTTATGGGTGTGGAATGAAAACCTGCACCCACTGCGGCCCTTTGTGTAATTGAATTGAATGCTTTTATTGTCATTGTACAAGTATAATGAGATTTAAAGTTTTCACCACGTGGTGCACAAATAACAACAACAAATATAAATAAATAATCATCTCATCTCATTTTCTGAACCGCTTTATCCTCATTAGGGTCGCAGGGGGTGCTGGAGCCAATTCGAGCTATCTCCAGGCCAGTGCAGGGGACAACCTGAATCGGTGGCCAGACGATCGCAGGGCACAAGGAGAGGGAGTACCATGGACACTCACACCCATACCTAGGGGCAATTTAGTTTCCAATCAGCCTACCATGCATGTTTTTGGAATGTGAGAGGAAACCGGAGTACCCAGAGGAAACCCACACAGCACCAAGTTGTTGAGAGCGCACCACTCGCTGAGTCTATGGACTCAACAACAAACGCATAGATGATCAATATAATAAATAATGAATAAATAGTAATAGAGGAATAACTGGTCAACATAAAAATAAGTAGTATAAGTAGTAATAATAACTGCCCTTCTAAGGCACCAGGATTTGTAGATGCTGGACAGAATAAGCAGGGGGCAGATCTTTTTGGCTGTGTTGATCACTCTCTGCAGTCTTTTCCTGTCGGCTCCTGTGCAAATTGAGTGCCACACTGACACAGTGTAGGTCAGCATGCTCTCAATCGCAGACCGGTAGAAGGTCACCAGCAGGTTGGTGTTTAGTTGCTCCTTCCTGAGTACTCTCAGGAGTTCTAGCCTCTACTCCGCCTTCTTGACGAGTGCTGTGGTGTTTGCTGCCCAAGTGAGATCAGCACAGATGTGGACCCCTAGGAATTTGAAAGGTTCCCCGGTCCTCATGGTGGAAGGTTTTCCACTGTGTGTGTTCAAAGCAGTCTTGGAGTCGGGGTAGGGCATCATCAGGCCATGTGAAAATGGTTTGCCTTTGTGGCCTTGATTGTTGGCTAAAGGGAGTGTAAGATGGTCCCAAGAACAAAGACATGTGATCTGACTGTCTCAAGTTCAGAGTGCTCATGGCTGTGGGAAAAAAAACCTGGCTATAAGTCTATTTGTCCATGCTTTGTGAGACCTGTAGCGTCTGCCAGAGGGCAGCAGCTGGAACAGGTTGTGATCAGAGTGGTATGGATGCCTTACAATATCTGCTGAGGTAGCGAGGGCTGGCAATGTCATCCAGTAAGGGCAGAGAGCAGCCGATGATCTTCTGGGCGGTGTTGATCACTCTCTGCATTGCTTTTCTGTCTGCTGCCGTGCTTCCAGCGTACCACACTGTAATGCAGTATGCCAGGATACTCTCCACAGTGGCTCTATAGAAAGTTACCAGAAGCTTACTGTCCAAGTTGTTCCTCCTGAGTGCCCTCAGGAAATGGAGTCGTTTCTGGGCCTTCTTCACCACTGCCGTGGTGTTGGTAGACCAGGAGAGCTTGTCCGTGACGTGGACGCCCAGGAATTTGGAGGACTGGACCCTGTCTGTGCTTACTCCATTTACGAGGAGTGGGGCCAGATCTGTGCTGCATTTGCGAAAGTCCAGGATTATTTCTTTAATTTTCGTGGTGTTTAGTGTGAGATTGTTCACCAAACACCACGAAGACAGTTTGTTGACCTCATCTCTGTAGGCAGACTCGTCCCCCCTGAGATGAGTCCGACCACAGTGGCGTCATCGGCAAATTTGATGATGGAGTTAGACTGGTGGGACGGTGTACAGTCGTATGTGTACAGGAGTATAGAAGAGGACTCAGTACACAGCCTTGAGGGGAGCCAGTGCTCAGTGTAATGGAGGAAGAGAGTGGACATATGTACATACACATGTTTTTTTCACTGCCACTAATGGTTATAGATATTAAATTAATTTTAACTGGGAAGCATGTCATTGAGAATTTCCTTGGTCCACAATTTGCATTTTATTATTATTTCTTATTTTACCTTGCTGTAATTGTATTGTAACTTTTAGAACATAATTTTTGTTATTGTTTTTTTCCTCTGAGCCTTGTTTGTTTTCCAGTGCTCTTTGTCTGTTTTTTGTGGTTGCCCATTAATTTCATCTGTGGGAAGCTGTTGTGTGTCAACCAATCTAAACCTCCTGTGTCGTTCACACGCTCATTTGATCTAAATTTATTCCCAATTTCAACGCATTATTGTAAGTTTTGGTATTTTTGTAAATGTACATTTTAGATGGCAAATGTTCCCTAGAGTGGCTTAATTTCTTCTCGTTTTTCATTGCTCCACCCCACCTTGCTCCTTGTGCACCTGCCTGGCTCTGATAATAACAGCAATAACGTTTCATTCTATTGAAAGAGTTGATTTGTTTTAAAAAAGCATCTATTCAGGATCATTAATTGTGTTCGTTGTTGCTCTCCAGGTACCCTGTTCATCTGTGGTGGCCTAGTAGCTCTTTTCAAGATCCGACAAGCTTGAGCGTTTAATGGTGAAAATTGGAGTGTTTTCCGTGCTCTACACAGTTCCAGCATCCACTGTGATTAGATGTTACCTCTACCAACTGTCTCATTGGGGGGAATTCAAAGCAACTGCACACGACTCAGACGTTGCATCAGAGATGCTTCGAATCTTCATGTCACTACTTGTAGGAATCACCTCGGGCATGTGGATTTGGTCAGCAAAGACCCTCCACACGTGGCAACGTTGTTCCACCCGCCTACTAAAGGACAGCAGGATGGGTCGAAGCGGCAAGCGAGGACCAGGCAAGAGCTGGATTAAACCAAGGACAGGCAATGAGACCGTTATGTGAGGTGAATGAATGGACAAGGCTGGACTTGCTTCTTCATCTTACAGATACTATTCGCCCTGACAAAAGAAGGATGTAACTCAAAACGCTGGATGTGAACTATGCTCTAAATATGTGGAAATCCACAAGGATCCTTTAAACATTGGGGTTAAAAGAAATGGTGGACTGGTTTAAAAGAAAAATCGAGCAACAGTATCATATTGACCTCTCAAGACTTTTTCTATGTCAGAGGATGGAGAAACAAAACTAAATGAGGAGAAAGAACGAGAAGAGGCAAAATTAAATAATATAAAGATTTGACGTAGAATAAGCTTTGTGCTGACATGTCTACCTCTTCCTCAATTTTTTGCTAAACAACTTGGACTAAACCTGCTGGGTGCAATAACTCCTCAACCAATGATGAGTCCAAGTGCAGATGGTTTTCAGATACCGGCTGAGATTTTCCAAAGAGCCTCTTATCTCCTTTATAAAATGTTTGGAAAAGACATACAAGTTCACAAGCTAGTTATACATTTTGCATCACCTTCATTTAAAAAAAAATGATTACATTCGCCAAGGTATTTAAATTTCACTTAGATTTTTTGTTATTGCTGTAAAAATTTTAGTTACTAGCTTCAAGCTGTTGTAATGCACTATAATTGTAAACCTATAGGGTCTGTGCCTGCCACATAGATTACTTATAGTGAATTGTGATTGGTTTGCATCAAAAAGCAAGTCTTAAAGTAGTTTACTGCGCGATTTCAGTGCGTGGGTCTGAGAAACTGGTCCCCCGGCAAATTTTTAAAGCCATCTTGATTTCAATTATGTGTTCAGCCTCCTTGAAAACCAAGGACTCTATATGCTAATAGATAAATGAGTATTCCAGGTAATTAAATCTGGATTTCCCAAACATTAGCCGGAACGCAACACGTTATTAGACAATCGCTTGGCAAAAGACACAATATTCAATATTACAGAACAGCTGCAAATGCATACCCCCATTCAGCTGTACATTTCAACATGTAGAGCAGGATCCATTTCTATTTTCCACAGTTAGTCTATGACCATACCCAGAGTGTCTGCAGGTTGGAACAAGTGCAATTTTAGACTATTTTTGACCTTTTTTAGACCATTGTGGGATAAATTTAAGACCTTCACAAAGTATTAAAAATAGGAAAAAATAGACCCAGACTGCATTCAACTGACATTTATTGTCATTGAAACAAACACAGACTACAACATGCAACATTTTCATTTTTTATTTATTTTTCTAAATAATGCTTCTACTTAAAATGCTGAATATTGAAAAGAACCACATTTATACATGTTTTAGATATTGAGATGGGCAGAAAAAGAGAAAGCCCAGGAGTGATAGTGTGTGTGTGCCCGCGTGTAGTGTGCAGCACTACATGCTTTGTAGCTCTGCAGCAATTTCGATTTCCAGATTCTTAAGCTGGGAGAGTTTGTCTTTAGCAGCCGCCCTCAGAGCATTTGATTTAGAGAGGAGCTGGGCCATTTTGCTTCCTGCCTTGCCCTCCGCTTCCTCCGCCAACGCGTCTGCGTCTTTGCCAAGGCTCTCAATGACTTTATGCATACTGTCCCTTTTGACTTTGAGGTCTCGTAAGTGCTTCTCCGCATGTGCCCTTTTCTTCTCTTGTGTCTCTGCCTCCTTCCTCTTCCTCTGTTCATCCAAATGCAAGCAGTACCTGGATCTGGCAGCCGTGACAGATTTCAGCAAGTCGTTTGTAAATGGAACCCTAGTAACGCCCCCTTGTATTGCAACATAGTTGCAAACAAGCCTGTGTGCGACTAATGTGTCTTCTTGCATATTCTCTGTTTCGATCTCTTTGTTCACAGAAAAGCCCTTCTCGACAGACGCCTGACCATGAGATAGTAGTAATAGCTTCTTGCAAAACGCCCAAAGTTCTGGGTATGCCTGAGATCCAAGGAATCTGGAGTGTACCTGGCCGTCATCCCAGTACCGTATGTGAAGGTCCAGTTGTTCCTTTTTTGTTGCACAGCTGAAACTTTTGTCAAACATGATCACAAATGGCCCAGACACCTTTGCCATTAGATCGTTCTTGACGAACTCGGCCACTCCAAATCGGATGATGTAGCCAAGGGTGTCAGACTCGCGTTGCTTCGCGGGCCGCATTAACGTTAACTTGATTTCATGTGGGCCGGACCATTTTAGATATAATATTTAGATATTTTTTTTATAAATGGATTTAAAAAACTGGATCAAAAGCTCTGAATATTCCGTTTTTTATAGATCTAAAACAATGTTTATTTGAGCTTTTTTTTCTTAGTAAGGGAAAATCATTTATTTAATCATTTGTTTTTAATTTCAAAAGGAAACAATTTTTTTCAAAAATTATGTTCCATATTAAATTGGAAAACAGAAAATATTTTTATATATTTTTATATTTTACAAAAAGATTTTTGAACTAAAAACACAAAGAAAAAATGGTTTCAAAAATTTGCAATTATTGATTTAAATGGGGGAAAATAAGGAAATATAATATACATCTATATCTATCATTTTAATTTGACCCTAAAATAGAAAGTCAGCACTCATGATTTATTTTCCTGGGCCACACAAATCGATGCGGCGGGCCAGATTTGGCCCCCGGGCCAGCACTTTGACACCTGTGATGTAGGCGGTCTTGTCTTTTCCACACTGGAATGTTTTCGCGATCGTCGAGTTGGGAAAAAATAGTTTGAACAGTTCCCTGATGTTGTTGTTTTCTCTGTATGACTGGTGTTTCGCCAGTGTCCAGTGCCCACAAAACTTCTCCTTCATCGTTTGTGTCGAGCCCATTAGGTCGCGTATGTCATTTGAAGTATCATTTGTGGATGTGTCTGCCAATGAATAGAACTGGGCAATTCTACGAGACTCACGTGCTGATTTCAGAGAGGCCTGGTGTTTATTGGATTTAACGTGGAATTCGAGTGGCTTTACTCCCAGGGTCCCGAGCTTCAATGGTCTTTTGCACAACGTGCAGTACGCCTCAGTGTCATTGTCAGGAACACGTTTGAGCCAGTCCGCAAAATCATGTCGTTCGAGCAAGTAATCATTAAATCTGCATTTACCCATTGCTTATATTTTGTCCAACTGCCATTCGTCTTGCATTACTCGACAACTATTTGCACCTCGCGCCTGTAAAATAAGATTACAAGATAAGATGACAAAGTCGCTTGGCAATTCCTTGTTCATATTGTATCAGATTTTGTAAGTATAGAAACATCGTTGTCATAAAGACTTGACACTGATTAATCAGACTTTGCCCAAAGTTTGGTCGTTGTCATGGAGACTTGACACTGACTAATCACTTTGCCCAAAGTTTGGTCGTTGTCATAGAAACTATACTATACCCTGTTTTCCTATATAAAGACCCACTGTTCATTGGAGAGAGAGTTGCAAGGACAACAGACTGTGAGCGTTCTCATGCTGTTTGAGCTCTCTCCCCATCCGGCAGTCTGGTAATAAACCTATTTCCTTTAAATTGGTCTCACTCTTAACGTGCTCCTGAAGCAGTTTTTACAGACCCAACAGTGCCAATATCCTGTGACGACATACACGCTTCACGTCTGTAGTTTTATTGTGCTGTCCGCTAACAGTGATTTTCGCCAACAGAACTACAAGGACAATAAGCCACCAAAAAACGGAACAGCGTTATAATAGACGCAAGAAAAATATTTTTAAAATGTTTTGTACATCAATATTTTTGCACTTTTGCACTAGGTCTTAAATGACCCCAATGAGATTTTAGACTAACAGTGGAAAATATCTTGGTATTTTAGACTTTTTTAGGCCTAAAATTGAAAATGTGTATTCTTTGACTTTTTTAGAGTCCGCGGACACCCTGCATACCATGAGCTCAATCATTTAGTCACAACATCTGCAATAATGTTTTTAATTTGGCGTTTCCAGAACAATTCAATCGTCTATGTGCCACACAGTACATAGAAAAACAATACGATCAACTGTGTCAGGAACATAACAATGGCCATACTTGTCAATCAAGCCACAAAAAAGTTGGTAAATGCATTGCAGCACTGAAAAATCAACCATTCGCAAATACCTTTCATGTCTTCCAGCAGCATTCATCACAGTGAGCAGGTTAATTTTGTTTGAACGACAATCTATCAAAGTGCTTGCGTTTCAGTGAGTCTTTGAATGTACGTATATTCAATATACGGATGACGATGACTGCATCAAATCCTAACGTGACTTTTACGGAACAAAAAGAAGAGAAAGCGACACATCTCAAAGCCACCTGCCTTCCTTCCTCTCATCTTTGTTTTTAGAGCACCATTTTGAATTTCTGATTCTGACATGACACACATTATATATATAATATACTATATTTTATATATAATGTGTGTCACATTTAGTCCTTACCCAAATGAGTGAATTGTGGGGAACTCAAGTACACAACTGGCTATGATACATGAATTAGATCTGTCATCTGAAACTTGATAGTACCTCACATTGCTGTCACTTTTCTCTTAAAAAACATCTACCGAAGTAGGCAAAGGTATCTATTTACCGGCTTGTGTTGTCTCGGACTACCTAAGGAAATAAAGGCTTGTAGATATTTCTATGTGAGAAGCCTGGAGCTGCCCTCAGTGGTCCTCGAAGCAGCATACCTTGGCACCCTGATTAAATTCCCAAAGTCAAACAAACATTACATTGAGCTAAAGTTAATTAAGCTAAGCTCTGACCACCGTCCGACTGAGCTAATGCAGTTTCCCTTTTCTCATAACTTTTGGCGGCCACCACCCTTATGACCGCACTTTGCCTCCCATGATGGTTTAAGCAATAACAGAACTGTTACCGTATGTTAGTTTGACACAGATTATGTTTAAATTAAAATTAAATCAATAGCAACATGATATTTTCATCATGTTAGGATACTCCGATTTGAATCAGTTTTAAGTTTTGTTCATCCATGCTGAACTTAGCGTGTAAAGTGTACTATAGGAGAAAATGTTAATTTATCCTTGTTGAAAGTGACACAATTTTTGAAGCTTTTTCGTTATTTAAATAATGCTTTTGTATCAGAAGATAAATTTAAAAAAGTTTTGGTGACCAAAATCTTACCTTCTGAATGTGTTTGTACTTGCAATTTACAGTTTAAAAAAATTATTGGACATGCAGTAAAGGTATTTTAAAAAATGGTTTTGCGATATATCGTGACATTACGTTGCACAATTCCCGTATCGATTAGACTGTCTGAAACTATCTTAAGGTGTGTGTTATTGGTGGAAATAAACAATCGATGGTTGCAGTTCCACTCCGGTCCACTAGTTGGTAGCACGCAGCCGCCATACCTCGTAATCTGCCAAAAATAACTACACAAAGGACTGCACTAACATCGAGTAATCATGCTTGGATGCACGAGAGTGCTTTTTCACAGTTCACATCCCATATCAAATTTTATTACCTACATTAAAAAAGGTTTAGAGCAGGGTTTGGGAACCTATCTGTTGGAGTAACCATTATTATAAATGTGTTTGCAATGCTTATTTAGGAATATAAAGCCTTATAATATACATGCTTACTATATTAATCAATATATTTGCTTATTAGGAATATTAATGCTCATCCTAAATGTGTAACTATATATATATATATATATATATATATATATATATATATATATATATATATATATATATATATATATATCTGTCCGCATGATTACCTCGAATGTGCTGCATTGACCAATAGTAGCTTCGTGTTGGCACATCAAAATTCTAGTACTGCTTTACTCATAATTTTTCATTTCATTAGAATCCCTTGCGCATGCTGCATATACACTCATTGATTAGCAACAGCGTAACAATGTTGTTAAAAGAATTTAGATACTTAGCGTTCAAAAGTTATAACAAAGTTATAAACAACCTATATATATATATATATATATATATATATATATATATATATATATATATATATATATATATATATATATATATATATATATATATATATATATATGTATATATATATATATATATATATATCAGTGGCGGGCGGTGCATTTTCTGGTAGCGCCTTCAACGTATCAATCCAACCCTCAAAAACTATTTTATGGCTATAAAACCTCTACTGCAGCTACAGCTGCGACACATAAAAAATAATCAATAAATTAATGCACAAAAATTGGGTAAAATCCACTTCCTAGCAGCATTTCATGATTAAATACAAATACTGGAGCTTTTCAGACATTAAAAACAGGCCAGGGGGTGATTTTCCCGGGAAAAGACAGCGATGAACGTCAATGGCGTATGGGCAAACATTGCCCGAAAATGGGGTAAAATTCAGCCGAAAACAGCATTTATTGATTAAATACAAATACTGGAGCTTTTTAGACATCAGAACCGGGCCCGGAGTATCATTTCCCCGGTAAAAAGACAGCGATGAACGTCGATACGTCCATACGTGAAATGAGAAAAAATGCACTAAAATTCGGTAAAATCCACTTCCTAGCATCATTTATTGATTGAATACAAATACTGGAGATTTTGAGACATTACAACCAGGCCAGGGGGTGATTTTTCCCGGGAAAAGACAGTGGTGGACGTCAATGGTGAAACGCCAAAAATTAAACTGGGGTAAAATCCACTTCCTAGCAGCATTTTGTGATTAAATACAAACACTGGAGCTTAAATACAAACACTGGAGCTTTTCAGATATCAGAACTTGGCCCACAATTGAAATATTATTTAGGAATATAACCATATTTGTAATTTTACTCACCAAAAATCATTTTTACACAATATCCATCCTCCTTTCTTTCTTCCTTCTTTCCTATCGCCATCGAAGCTAATGATGAAAGTCGAGCCTGTCCTGTCATATTTCCAGCATAGTCCGTTTCGAAAATAGCATTAAATCAACACAACAATATACTATTTGCTTGTGGAGCTAAGTTAGCGCGCTGAAGGTGCCCCACACACCATTTTCCCGGCTGTAACAGGCTTGCTAGCTTCGGAGTTGACCGCCCTTTCTTAATGATGTCCATTTTTTTCCTGAAAAAGTCCGTCTAGAAAATAGCTTCTGTCGGCCATAGTGGGTGGAGTTTGCGATCTCGGCTGCCTCGGTACTGCTTTGGCCCGCCTACTAGCCAATCATAGTTTGTGAAAGCAATGACATGTCCCAGCCAGCAAAATGCTAACGCCTATGAAAAATCATTGTGGGGTTGCCAACTCGAAATCTGATTGGTTAAAAGCAACAGTCTAGTTTAATGCAGCAGAGCCCGCAGGAACTGATTGTGCAGGCTTTGAGGCAGATCTGATCTGGCAACAAATAATGGCTGAAATGTGATTGGTTAAATGCTTCAATATGAAAACACACATCTGGAAGCAGTGCAGCCAGGGGGAAAAGCAATGAAAGGAAGCTAACAGACCATTTGGAATAATAAGTACATATTGATGGACAAAATATAATATGATTCAGATATTTCTTAGGCCAGCAAGAAGGCCTTGAAGGCCCTGACGGCCCGCCACTAATGTGGCGGGCCGTCAGGGCCTTCAAGGCCTTCTCGGAAGTGGATTTTACCCCATTTTTGTGCATTAATTTATTGATTATTTTTATGTGTTGCAGCTGTAGCTGCAGTAGAGGTTTTATAGCCATAAAATAGTTATTGAGGGTTGGATTGATACGTTGAAGGCGCTACCAGAAAATGCACCGCCCGCCACTGATATATATGTGTGTATATATATATATATATATATATATATATATATATATATATATATATATATATATATATATATATATATATATATATATATATATATATATATATATTAGCGTGTCTATGTGCGACTGAGCGATCTATTGTAACTCCAGGTTAAATTTTTTGAATAAGAATTCTGGAAGTAAAATAGTCTGGGGATGGGAAGATATTTGAAAAAATAGGTGGAGGGAGATAAACAGAGACGATCACAGCCATTTAAAGATGTTCAATAAGGCCACTTGATGGCAGTCTTCAATCAAGATATAATGCTGTGAAGTGTTGCTCTCTCAAATGTTTTCAAGCTATTCACCCTCCTGACTTCGGTGCGGGCAGGCAATGGATCGATTTATGATGGTGGCGGTATGATTTTTTTGTGCGAATGGTCAGATGACTGGCGACCAGTCTAAGGTGTACTCTGGCTTTCGCCCGAAGTCAGCTGCAGAAGCCATTGCAAGTGCAACCCTTGCGAAGATGCACGGTGTGGAAGATGAATGAATGAATGAAAATATAATTCTGTATCATGGGGTTTATCTTTATGATTATTACGATTATGATTATCATTATTGTTATTATTATCATTATTACTATTATTATAATCATTACATCATCATTATTATTATCATTATTATTATTATCATTATTATTATTATCATCATTATTATTATCAATATCATTTTATTATTCTTATCATCATCATTATTATTATTATTATTATTATTATTATTATTTATTTGCTTGTTTTTTTATTTTTGTTAAGGCCTCCTTGTGGTGTAGAGATTCACCCGCCTAACTTCGGTGTGGGCAGGCATGGGTTCGATTCCTGCTGGTGGCGGGATGATTGTTAGTGCGGATGGTTGTTTGTCTCTCTTTGCGCCCTATGCCTGACTGGCGACCAGTTTAGGGTGCAGTCAGCCTTTCGCCCAAAGTCAGCTGGGTTTGGCTCCACCACCGCCCACGACCCTAATGAGGATAAAGTGGTTCAGAAAGTGAAGGAATGAAAGAATAAGTACCGAAGCGTATTCATTCATTTTCTGAACCGCTTTTCCCCACAAGGGTCACGGGCGGTGCCGAACTCAATTCAATTTAATTCATTTCAATAACGATAGAATTTCTTGAAAGAAAAAAAAAGTTGCCCGCCACAGCAATGACACTAAATGGAAGTGGATGTAGTGCACGAAGACGCCGCATGCCAGTGACATCACTCGGTAACAACCTTAGTTTTCTGGCGAAAGAAAAGGACTATAGATTCTGGCTCAGCGAATTCAAATCTAGTGAATTCAGTAAAATACCTCCACATGTGATAGTGGGCTTTTGAAAAAAAAAATCATCGTTTCATGTTCATATGAGATTGGATAATGTCAATATAGCATGGGCAACGGAGAGGCCCCTGAATACTCTGCCAGGGAAGAGAGAAAAAAAACAAGATTTGTGGAAAAATAAGCCATCTTTTTTACCAAGGGAGGTTCTAAATAGATAAATTCCAATTCATACATTAGTATACTGTTTTGTGGCAACATGTGTCGATAACATTCAACATCTAACAAAAATCTTTGGAGTCCAAAGTGCAACCCAATCTTTCATTATACACTATTGGTCAAGTTTCTAGTCTTTTCACAAGTTTATCCTTCCCTACTTGGCTCCTCAAATAGTCTTCAATCACAGCTGCCGCTTTGGAAAACGTTAGTGTTTGTCAGTTCACAAACAGACCCCATGTCCACTTTAGAAAAAAAGCTTTATTTTAGGATCCATTCCAAGCCTTCTTGTTAAACCCAGCAACATACTTTTGAATACATTCATTCATCTTCCATACCACGAATCCTCGAAAGGGTTTTGCACTTGTGGCAGTTACTGGAGCCTAAACCAGCTGACTTTGGGTGAAAGGCAGACTACACCCTAGACTGGTCGCCATTCAACCGTAGGGCACATAGTGAGACAAACAACCATCACAATAATATAGCCACCAACGGGAATCCAGCCCCCGCCTGCCCCCACCGACGTCAGACAAGTGAAGCTCTACACCACGCGGCGGCGTACTTTTGAATACAAATATCCAATTGAATTTGAGCATACTTTTAGAAAAAAATATTAAATGTCACTCATACTGTCAATCTCTTAATGCATGTTAAAAAAATCAATTTCAGATGGATAAATTCATATTTTTAAGGCAGATGAATGCTGTTTTTTGTGTTCAAAATCAAGAAGGAAGGCCGAGGTGAAAACAATTATGAAGCATAATGACATCCTGCTCTTTTTCACCAGAGCCTGTACAATGTAAATGGATCATACATGTATAATTTACAGAGCTGCCAACCTCCATCGACCCTTTTTCAGGAGTACCCTTGTCCCATTTCCGGAGTGAATGCAATTCACGAAAAATCGATATAAAATGTAAAAAAAAAAAAAAAACGGATGACAATTTAAATCAAACTTATTATCATGTTTTTACAGTAATTGAAATATTGTGGTTTTGCAAACTCATGCAAAAGTAGAGCATAATGTAAATACGTTTATCTTTGTGTTTGAGTCCTTCTACGTGCGTTTTCCAGTCAGTAATTACACAATGTGTCACGCCGAAGTCGCACATGCATGTTGTGCAATGTCGGTCCTTTTGGACCTTCAACATGGGATATTTCGTCGAATGCGAACCAATAAACTTCTGCAAGTGTCTGGGTTTCTAATTAGAAGATTCATCGAAATTGCCATCCATTTAGCGCTTAACCCGAGCAGGCATCTTGATAAGACTTATCACAGAAAATATATTTCTGTACAGCCCTACTAGTCCATTTTACTTTGAAATCAAATTTTTAAAAAAAACACACAGCATTTGGGTCTTCATAGGCCAAAAGGGGGAAAAAATAAAATAAAAGTAAAAAGTCCATGTGTCCAATAAGGTTCTCAAAGAACTGTAAGGTCATGGCAAGATTTAGACTTTTGTCTAAAAGCCATTTTCTTGTTCTTGCGTGCAACCATGCGGCCGAGTGCTGTGTACGCCTACTTCCTTTAGAACCACCACCAAATTATAGTATTTGTTTCAAAAGAATGGTTGTTTAGTCAGCCTTAATAATACTTACTTCCCTTATGAAATAAACAAAAAATATTAAAGCGTTAGAGGCTACCTATGCAATTGATTCCGAATCGGTTGCCACGCTGAAGTTGCACAAGATGAATCATTCAGGAACAGGGAGTGAGACTGGTAATGCGGTCTGTGAACACCAGGAAGGCTGCTGGCCTTGACGGAGTACCTGGGAAGGTGCTCAAAGCCTGTGCTGACCAGCTGGGTGGAGTCTTCCACAAATTTTCAATTGTTCCCTGCAACAATACATCATTCCATCCTGCCTGAAATCTGCCACCATTATCCCTGTCCCCAAAAAGCCAACCATTGACAGCCTGAATGATTATAGGCCTGTTGCACTCACGCCTGTGATCATGAAGTGCTTTGAAAAGTTGGTAGCCCGCCATATCAAGAATACAATCCCTCCCTCAGTTGACCCCCACCAGTTTGCTTATAAAGCAAACAGGTCCACTGAGGATGCTATCACCCTTGCTCTACACACAGCACTGAGCCACCTGGAACACCATGGAAACTACGTGAGGATGCTTTTCATTGACTATAGCTCAGCCTTCAACACTATAAAACCGGACATTCTGACTGACAAACTCTCCCACCTTGGACCTCCTCCATCTGCTGCTGGATAAAGAACTTCTTAACCAACCGACCACAACCTGTTAGACTTGGTCCCCACCTCTCTTCCTCCATTACACTGAGCACTGGCTCCCCTCAAGGCTGTGTACTGAGTCCTCTTCTGTACTCCCTGTACACATACGACTGTACACCAACCCACCAGTCTAACTCCATCATCAAATTTGCCGATGACACCACTGTGGTCAGACTCATCTCAGGAGGGGATGAGTCGGCCTACAGAGATGAGTTCAACAAACTGTCTTCATGGTGCTTGGTGAACAATTTCACACTGAACACCACGAAAACTAAACAAATAATCCTGGAGTTTCGCAAACACAGCACAGATCTGGCCCCACTCCTCATGAATGGAGTATGTGTAGACAGGGTCCTTTAAATTCCTGGGGATCCACGTCACGGATAAGCTCTCCTGGTCTACGAACACCACGGCAGTAGTGAACAAGGCCCATCCATAATGGCAGAATGCCATATTACGAAACAATCACTTATTTGGGTCTTTTGCCGAGAAAACGCGCCTTATGGAGAAGCACTACCAATTTCGTCATGTGCAGTTTCTGGGTGTGATGTCAATTAGGCTTTTGTTGTTGATGATGATGACAGGGCCTATTTCCGCTTATTATTATTGAACTTGTAACTCAGATGATTCACAATGCACTCATGTTACCGAATTCAACCGGTTTACAGTGCAGTTGAAAAAATATATATATATATATATATATATATATATATATATATATATATATATATATATATATATATATATATATATATATATATATATATATACAGTTGTGGTCAAAAGTTTACATACACTTGTGAAAAACATAATGTCATGGCTCTCTTGAGTTTCCAGTTATTTCTACAACTCTGATTTTTCTCTGATACAGTGATTGGAACAGATACTTTTTTGTCACAAAAACATTCATGAAGTTTGGTTCTTTTATGACTTTATTATGGGTGAACAGAAAAAAGTGTTCAAATCTGCTGGGTCAAAAATATACATACAGCAGCGCTAATATTTGGTAACATGTCCCTTGGCCATTCTCACTTCAATTAGGGGCTTTTGGTAGCCATCCACAAGCTTCTGGCAAGCTTCTGGTTGAATCTTTGACCACTCCTCTCGACAGAATTGGTGCAGTTCAGTTAAATTTAATTTAATGGCTTTCTGACATGGACTTGTTTCTTCAGGATTGTCCACAAGTTCTTAATGGGGTTTGAGTCAGGACTTTTGGAAGGCCATTCAAAAACCTTAATTCTAGCCTGATCTAGCCATTCCATTACCACTTTTGATGTGTGTTTGGGGTCATTGTCCTGTTGGAACACCCAACTGAGCCCAAGACCCAATCTTCGGGCGGATGACTTTAGGTTATCTTGAAGAAATTGAAGGTAATCCTTCATTATAAAAGAACCAAACTTCATGAATGTTTTGGTGAAAAAGAAGTATCTGTTCCAATCACTCTATCAGAGAAAAATCAGAGTTATAGAAATAACTGGAAACTCAAGAGAGCCATGACATTATGTTCTTCACAAGTGTATGTAAACTTTTGACCACAACTGTATATACATACACGTCATATACATACATATGATGGCGATGAAGCAATTTTTGGCAGTTAAACGGCATGTTGAGCTTTGATATTTCATGACCAGTATGTGTATGTGTGTAGGTGGAGGTATGTGTCGCAAAAGTGTAATTGGTTACTGCAGAGGCAACTCAAATGAAGTTGTTCAGCAAGAGCATCTGCTAGCCTCTGGCACTCCATCAAAGGCAACAAGACGAGGACAACAAGAGAGGAATACATGAAAGTGAGACGGGGGGTTGATGTTACAAGCCATATGGTCAGTTTGGGTGAGGCAGATGTTTTATGCAGAGGGAAGAGGTGAGCGGTCATACGTCCTGTTGCGTCAGTTATTGCAGTACCCCCTCAGTCCCCTAGGTGAACGAACAGACAGATGTGCTGCAAGGGTGCAATGGCATGCTGATTTTTTGAGGAACTTTCCATAGTGATATTTTCATTCCTCTTTCACATTAATCACCAGCTTCTCAGTGTCAACGCTGAGAAAAATATACGCATATGCCCGCTAGCTTTCACAGGAATGAGCAATTTTTATTGCCTGTTCTCTTGAGAAGGAATTGACTAGAATACTCATAGGGTCATACAAAACTAAGGGCTCTTTCGTGTCCATTCATCTACATTCGCGCACAGTTTGTGCTGGGCAAGGAGGCATTTTAAGCACTAAGGTATTGCTTATTTGGTGAACACACACTAGCAAGAGAGAGCGTTTGTTTTAGACCAGTGGGGCTCAATATGTAGATGGAAATCTACCAGTAGATTACTAAGGTACTACAGGTAGATTGCATGACAATAACATTTGATCCCGTCTGTTGGTTTACTTAGCTGGGCTTTTAAGAATTTGGCATGTCTGCAATATGATGAATCAAGAGTGTAATTTCACTGCCATTCCCACACATGTTGATTCATATACCTATAGTCTAATGCGTGATATATTAACATACACAACTACTGAGCTTTGTTGTGGCCAAGAAAAAAAGATAGATTGCGGGAGGTTGACTCCTTGACAAGTTGATCTTGGAGCAAAAAGGCTTAAACACCCCTGTTTTAAACTCTCCCTTTACACAACCATACACATTTTATGCCTGGAAATCAGGGCCCCGAGAGTGGTGGGATTCACCAGGAAGACGTCATAGTCCTTAGGTACGGCGACAAAAACACAGTAACTAGCTTAAAGCAGAAAGCACACAACAAAACAGCACACCATCAAGAACAAGGGACTAAAGATTGAAATTAGCCCTCAGCTACAATCTTACATATTTACATATATATGTTGTTTTACATGAATATAAATGTTTATTAATATGTGTTGTCCCTTATTAAATAAATCAAACTCAAACTCAGAAGAACATTTCAGCATCTTCTTGCAATACATGCAACGACTAATTAAGACTGAGAGCTGATTACCTATCATTTCAGGGCGCACATCTCCCAGGTTGGAAAGCAATCAACAACCACTCCTAGGTGCTCACGTCCCTACTTACACCTCCGCGATCACTATCTACCACCAAAATGTAACAAGAAAAAGACTCAACTGACAATTTTACACTTTTTTTTGTCTCAGAGCTAATTATTGTATTTTCTCACATATTAGCCGCCTATGCGTATAAGATGTAGCCTTAAAATAGCTGTAAAATGGTAGAATTTTACAATTAGTTTCACTTTGAAGGGAAAATCTTTAGAAAAATCATCGCATAAGGAATTTCTGAGATACTTTATGAATCGAAAGGATCGTCTGCTGGATTGCACATTCCTAAAGGGTGTTGCCTGAACAAAGACAAATTAAAAAAGGAAGTCGTGTGAGCAGTACAACCAGGAGGTGTGTCCATAGCTGTCTAGTTTGTCATCCATAGGTAAGATGGTGGCACCCTAAGCACAAGTAATTGATTTTTTTCAAGTTTTATGCAAGATACGTTTTTTTTCTTGAACTTTATTCATAGAGGTCAAAATATGTTTTGTTAAGCATTTTATATGTTTATCTTTTCTCTATTTAGAAATAAATGACCGTATTGGCCGCATTATCTTGGGTTATGGGGTTTTGTCTTTGTCATCTTGCAGTTTCGTGCGCGTCAAGTCAAGCATATAAGCCGTACCCTTGATCCAGTCATGATTTTTTTTGCAACAAATACGCGAGAAAATACGGTAATCGGATTAATAATTTCAGGCAGCCCAGGGACCGAGTGGATAACGCATCGGCCTTAAAATTCTGAGATTGAGGGTTCCCAGGTCCAGACATTCCTGTATGGAGTTTGCATGTGTGGGCTTGTGTATTTTTACATGGTCCTCTGGTTTCCTCCCACTTTCCCAAAACATGCAGAGTAGGCTGGTTGAAACTTCAAACTTGCCCCTAGGTATGAGTGTGAGCATGAATGGTTGTCTCTCCTTGTGCCCTGCGATTGGCTGGGCACCGATGCTGAGTGTTCCTTGCGTCATCCCCGAAGTCAGCTGGGATAGGCTCCAGCACCCCCCGCAATCTTTGTGAGGATAAGCGATTCAGAAATGAAAATTCCGAGCAGATTTTTGCCTTGATGTACGAGCATACATGATGGTTCCCTATTCGGTCATCCGTTTGGCCGAATATGCGAGAGACTGCTTATCAGAACCGCATCCCTCTGTCTGCATCTCCCCCTCCCTCGCGTAAAGATCTGTATGAGCACCGGGCCGTACAGGTTGCATTTTCTACTGGAGATAGCCTGACCGAGTCAATAATCTGCGAAAAACCCAGCGGAATCTACATGGATTTGAAAGCAAAGTAAGCATCTGAAAAAGACGCCACCCATCATAGTTGTGTATTTCTTCCAGAAATTCCCCCTCTCCGGAATACAGATCATTGCAACTAAGGCTATGAATATTGTTGGCATGTGTTTGTGCCTGAAAGCAACCTGATGAAGGTGCACACTAGAGGAAAGTTGAAGGAACAGATCATAGGCATATCACTTAGAATTTTTTTTATCAACACCAGATTATAATCGGATTCAGATGCCTTGTGGTGTAGCGGTTCACTCGCCCGACAACGGTGCGGCCAGGCGCAGGCTCGATTCCCGCTGGAGAAGGTATGATTTTGAGTGCGTATGGTTTGCGTATGGCATTTTTCTCTCTGTGTGCCTTAAGGCTGACTAGTGACCAGTCTAGGGTGTAGAATGCCTTTCACCCGAAATCGGCTGGGTAAGGTTCCAGCAAACCCTGCAACCGTTCCGAGGATGCCCGGTATGGAAGATGAATGAAAGATTAGAATTGGATAATAACAACTATTATTAAAAGATATTGATTTTGGATGTGCACATTATACAATTTAGGAAACTTTTCCAGCTGCAAATATAAACCTGCCAATTAACAAAGAATAGTCTTGATTAAAGGCATAATCTTAATTCATCTAATAATCTTTATTTAGGCATGTGAATAAGAGGATTTCTTTAGGATTTTTACCCTGCTTATGCTCATTAAGCTTGTTTCACCTACTGGCTGCTTGAATGTACGTATTCTTACCCTACGTATTCCCCATTATTGTAACAGCCCTATTTTGGTAATTCTGCCAATATCAGAATGACATGATCAAAAAATAAAGTACATACATGTCATTAATGTAGGTATTGAACATCGCCATGATTGGCCCTGTGTGCGCAAGATGCACTATTTCTTAGGCATATTTTTGTGTTGTGTTGTTATGTTAGCTGCCAACGTAAACCTGATGCCAGATTGTTACAGAATGGACCTTGGAAAGAGATTTTGATGTTTTCATTGATGGGGGTCACATCCCTTGAACTTACATGTGATATCATTGATGATATAGCCAAAATCTACTCCCTGTGCTTCTGTTGATTCATTTCAGCCATTTATCTCACGATAGCGCGACGAGTGCTAGATAGATGTTTTGGAATCAAACTGGTTCTTATGGATTAGATGAGCCACTGGAAATTCCTTTTAGTGTTTGCCAGTGTTTGTGTTGCTGTTTTAGTCTTAGTCAAATCAATCATATAGATATTGCTTTGCTTAAGATGTTTCAACGTTTAGATTCTTAGCAGTTAAGTGGAGTGAAACGGCTTGTGTTTTATGTACACTCAATGTTAAGAAAATAGTGTTGTAAATTATAGGTCTTGATGTCCCTTTATGCCACTACCAGATTTTCATATACTACTCTAAAGCAGCGGTGTCTAAACTATTCCACAAAGGGCAGCGGTGGGTGCTGCTTTTATCCCAACTGATCCAACATAGACAGTTTCATCAATAAACTTTCTCCTGAAATAAGCAGCACCTGACAGCAGTCAAATGACTACATTTTTTGAACATTAGATAGGTGAAAATGTATCTTCCTTGTCGGTTGGAATGAATACCTTCATCTACTGCAGTCCTAGCGGATTGGTTTGGACACCTACAGTTGTGGTCAAAAGTTTACATACACTTGTGAAGAACATAATGTCATGGCTCTCTTGAGTTTTCAGTTACTTCTACAACTCTGATTTTTCTCTGATAGAGAACACAGCAGATCTGGCCCCACTCCTCATAAATGGAGTATAGGTAAACAGGGTCCAGTCCTTCAAATTCCTGGGGGTCCACGTCACGGACAAGCTCTCCCGGTCTACCAACCCCACTTCAGTTGTGAAGAACATAATGTCATGACTCTCTTGAGTTTTCAGTTATTTCTACAACTCTGATTTTTCTCTGATAGAGAACACAGCAGATCTGGCCCCACTCCTCATAAATGGAGTATAGGTAGACAGGGTCCAGTCCTTCAAATTCCTGGGGGTCCACGTCACGGACAAGCTCTCCCGGTCTACCAACCCCACTTCAGTTGTGAAGAACATAATGTCATGGCTCTCTTGAGTTTTCAGTTATTTCTACAACTCTGATTTTTCTCTGATAGAGAACACAGCACAGATCTGGCCCCACTCCTCATAAATGGAGTATAGGTAGACAGGGTCCAGTCCTTCAAATTCCTGGGGGTCCACGTCACGGACAAGCTCTCCCGGTATACCAACCCCACAGCAGTGGTGAAGAAGGCCCAGAAACGACTCAATTTCCTGAGGGTACTCAGGAGGAACAACTTGGAGACTAAGCTTCTGGTAACCTTCTATAGAGCCACTGTGGAGAGCATCCTGGCATACTGCATCACAGTGTGGTACGCTGGAAGCACGGCAGCAGACAGAAAGGCCTTGCCGAGAGTGATCAACACTGCCCAGAAGATCATCGGCTGCTCTCTGCCCTCACTGGATGACATTGGAAGCCCTCGCTACCTCAGCAGACAAACATTGTTAGGGACCCATACCACCCAGGTCACAACCTGTTCCAGCTGCTGCCCTCTGACAGATGCTACAGGTCTCACAAAGCACGGACAAATAGACTTAAGGACAGTTTTTTCCCCACAGTCATCAGGACTCTGAACTTGCGTTGGCACGACAATCCCTTCTGTGCAATAACAGTGTGCAATATCTTAGATTGTGCAATATTTTAGAATTTTAGAATTTACCTTGCCAGGATGTGACTTTTTATATTTTTATATTACTCATTTATGTTTTTTTTACCTGGAAAATGCACTTTGTGGAGTAGCACCACCAATTTCGTTATACACAGCTGTGTATGATGACAATAAAGGCTTTTGATTTGATTTTTCCAATGCCCATGGGAGGCCAGTGGTGTGTTGGGGAAAGCAACACTACCCCAATGATTTTAAGATAAAATACCGGATACAGGAATTGTTTTTATAATTCGGGGGTGTTTGATCTCGTAACTTGGAATTTTTTGTTATTTCTTGGGAAAAAAGGTATCCCATCAAAGCTTTCCATAACATTAATATTTAGAATGTAGAAACATTCGTAAGTGGAGGTACCACAGCATTTGTTTTTAATTAGCCTAAAAAAAAGCATGTCACACAATGACATTTCGCACGAAATCCCTCCAGTTCTAGCATGACATCATGTGTTTGAGTCCAGAGGTTTCAAATCAATTCCAAACCTTCTAGCAGAAGGGATACCATTTGGGTTCCACTAGTTCTTTGGGAGTTCAGTTTGTTTCTTTATTTTTTTTCTTATCTCTCAACAACAGTTCTCAAAACATTAATTCAGGCTTCCTTATTTTTACAATATTATAGGAAACCTTTTCTTCATTCTTTGCTTTCTAATCAGTATTTTAAAATTGGCTACAATGTGGAAAACCAACAGATGTAAAACCACCTTGGACATTAAAACGAGCTTGGATAATTCCCACCTCGGTGTGAGGCAACTTCCAAAATGTTGGAGGAGCAAAATGTGGCTTCTACTCCTATAAGGACTGAAATAGAGAAAATAAATTGGTTTGGTTTGATCTGGTTTCAGACACTGTTAGGATTAGTTGGGGTTTTGGTTGGTTTGTTTGCTTTTCGCTTCTTGTTTCCCTCAGGGCTTCCCTTCCTCCAGTAACCATTTACGTGTACTTTGTAATCATTCCTTGTCTGTCTATTTAAATCCTGTGTGTTTGGTAGTCTGTTTGATCGCTTGCCTTGTTTACCCCATGCCAAGTTACCACACCATGTTCCATGTACCTCATCCCCCCCATGTCTTCCCTTTCAGGTCTGATTTTGTGATTTGATTTCTAAATCCTTGTTATTTTCTGAAGATTCCTGCTCTTAAGTAATTAAACTTTTGTTTGAGCACTACTTCCAAGTCCTTAACTGCTTCCCTGCATTTGGGTCCAACTACGACACCACGCTTACGTAACACATGCAAAAAAAGAGTAGAGACAATATGAAAAACATTGATACAAACTAATAATGACAGAGATGTAGGATTCTGGGACATTTGAGAGACCATCTGCAGAATAGACGAAAATCTCTGATGCCATGACAACTGCCTCCACACAAGCATTCACTGGGTGTCATGCTCTACGCCACCCGTACAGCACACCCACACAAACATGCGCACATATCCCCACACACAAACATACACCCTCCCATTTTCTCTTGCTTTTTGCCCACTATGTAACATTTTTTAAATAGCAGACCAGATTTACAGATCCATTTCTTGTAAAATGAGTGCTCTTTTTTGTTGCATATCTCTTGTCTGTGTGTCTAGTATTAGCCAGACATGCACATTTGTGTTTTTATATATGATTAAACCAAACTCTCAAATGCCCAGTAGGAACTAATTGGCTTTAAGGCTATAACAAAAAACACAAGGTCAAATGAAAATGAAAATTGCATTCATACACTGTTATGTACACATCCATCAGTTTATACACAAGGGAAATTTTCCATGTCCCCTGCCAAACCAGAGAGTCAGCAAACTGAGCACACACAAACAAACAAGCAATTTCTACTGCCTTTGCTTTTGCACTTCTAATTTGTGAGACAATTGAATTCTAATGTGACATAAAATGGCAAAAATGTTACACCATAGGACATTTTGGCTCAACAAACTAAATGTGAAAAACAGTGTTAGATGAAAGCAGGAATATTTCTTTATGTACTCAGTCATTAAATTGGTAAACAGTAACAATACTGCTGTCTAAGGTACTGATTGAAGAACTGATCGTGTTCTGGAGCAGTGTTCATTAAAGATTGGTCTCCTGGTGGTCATTGTAAATCATCAAGCGGTCTGTGTTACAATTATTTTACTGGTATTTGTATTTCTAATCAGATATTTATAAATGCAAAGGATGTCTGATAGGTTCACCAATAGGAATTCCCACATTCACGCACAAATAATAGAGACATGAGACTCATCTGAGGTGTTCTTGCAAGAGAGAATCCGAACCTGACGCGTCTTCGTCCAAGGTTCATTCTGCCGTTAGACGCATCTCTCTTAAAGCAAAGCGTTCTTCATTGCGATCAAATATATAATAATGTAAGACTAATGAGCTAAGTAAAGCAAAGCGTTCTTCATTGCGAACAAATATATAATAATGTAAGACTAATAACCCTAACAATGTCTCAGCATCACTGCAAAGTTTACTGCAAAATGAAGGCAAAGTATCTTAGCGAAAACTGGGTAATTCCTAAGATGACAAGAAAGCCTTGCAATTAATTATTATTGATTCTTCTTTGCCTTTTGGTTCAACCTTTTTTATCTGTGGCCACCACAAACTATCTTCTATCTAGCAACGTCTTCTCTATCTTCAGCGATCTGCCAGTATCACATGTTTTATTTCTTCAATATATCCTCTATTCATATTTCAAACCATTTGCAATCTGGTCTTTCTATCTGTGCCTCCAAATATTACATTTTGTGCAATACAGCTAAAGAAGAAAAGTACTTAAATAACGCAACCTTAATGAAACAAAACAAAAACTTCTGTAAAGAATTGGATGGCTGAACTCCTTGCTGTGTGCGTCCACATAACCAAGACATTTAAAGGAAAAGGCAGCTGTATATTAAACAAATCAACTCTTATCCAGTCTTTGGCTACCATTACAGAAATGTGACAACATAGCAGACTGCATCTACATTCCATCAATTGAGCCTCTTTTCACTGCATTCATAGCAGAGGCCCACAATGTCCAACATGTAGCTTTGATATGTTAGGGATTTTTATTTTTCCGATAACTGGACAAGGTTTGTCAAGGGCAATCTTGTATGACTTTTATGATTTGGAAGACATTTTTTGACAAATCTTTCTTTCCATGGACTTGGATAAATCACACTTAATCATTCCCATCTCAATCTTTCTGCCCTACTGAGGCTTGCAACTCATTTTCTCTTTCCTTTGTGCCCAACCTTTCATTCAATTTACATTTTCTTTTGGGTTTTTTCACTTCCCTCTCCCCCTACCGTGTCCTCTCCTTGTACGCTTGTCTGTTCTCTTCAGTACCCTGACTATCGCATCTCCTCCTTGCCACACTCCCTTTCTGTACAAGTTCCGGATTTTCTTCATTCCACCATTAAATGGCTTTATCATCTTTTGTTTGGCCATAAGACACACCAAAAACCATTCTACCTGTATCCTTATCAACCCAATTGTCTGTCAGTTTCTCAAGATAATCCGGTGCTTTTCCCACCTACCTTTGACATTGCTATCTTAACTTCCAACATTTCACCAGCCTCGCTACCTTCACTCTCTTCCCTTTTCTGACTTCCAGAGTCACACGCACTTAACTAAATTCAACTCAACAAAATGGCCATTACTCTATAGTTCAGTCCCGCATGGTTTATGATATCTTAATAAGTCCCCCTTTGTTGGTTAACAAGTATCCGCCACAGTCATTTCCTTTCCCTTATTAAAATCTACATTAGTACCTTGATATACGAGTTTAATACAGTCCGGGACCAAGCTCGTATGTCGATTTACTCGTATCTCAACTCAACTTTTCCCATAGAAATGAACTAAATACAAATTAATTCATTCCCATCCTCTGAAAAAAACCTGCCCCCAACCAAAAAACAGTATATTGGAATGGAAAAACATATTTGTTCTACTTCGCCATCTACTAACTATCTATCTAGTAACTAATAACTATTGTGTGGTTATGATGTTGAATACTAAACAGAGACATTATTCAGTACAATGTGGAGTGCGGGACGAGAGAGTGAGAGAGAGACTTTGCACGGCAACACGCTTGTAACATGGATTACGATACAGACACACTCAAAATTAAGTTTAATCTAACCGTACACTAAACTTAATTCAAATTTTATTCTAAATTTTGTTACCTTTCTTCTCCCAGGTTGCTTCCTCACCTTTCAACCTACCGAGGGTTGTTTACTTTTGTCTCATCTCATTTTCCAAACAACTTTGTCCTCACTAGGGTCGCGGCGGGTGCTGGAGCCAATCCCAGCTGTCTCCGGGACAGCGGCCGGGGTCACCCCGAATCGGTAGCCGGCCGATCGCAGGGCACGGGGAGACGGACAACCATGAACACTCATTATCATACCTAGGGGCAATTTAGAGTGTCCAAGCAGCCTACCATGTATGTTTTTGGACTGTGGGAGAAAACCGGAGGACCTGGAGGAAACCCACACAGGCCCGGGAGAACATTCAAACTCCACACAGGTGGACGTGACCTGGATTTGAACCCAGGACCCCAGAGTTGTGAGGCCGACGCGCTAACCACTCGCGCCACCGGGCACCCCCTGTTTTGTCATTTTATTTAAATTTTGATTGAGCTCCCATGACACTTATGAGGACACCTTTCCTTTCTGTTTTCTCATTTACCAAGTAAAAGTGTGATGTTTTCTCATTTAGCCAGTAAAACCAGGCATGCAAACGGCAACAGGCATAAATGTTAATAAATTCATAAACAGCCAATACTTAGTGACCTTAGATCTACAGTGTCCATCTGTTTATTAAAGAGCAAAATGATATTAAAGCTCATAAAACCATTAGCCCCCCCATCAAGACATTTGTGAAAAAAATGGGACACAAATGCCCTGCACTTGAATGGTGACCGTTCAAAAATGTGCCCCTGTATTTAGTATCGTAACGTGGCCGGATGATTCGCCTAAAGACGTTTCGCTGACGGACGTTTGACAGATGGACAGGTCGCCGAATGGATGTTCCACCGAACGGCCGCTCCGTTCGGCCGGACGGAGGTTTCGCCGAAACGGGATTCGCGCGCTCGCCCCGCCCCCGGATCGTGTGTGTACAAGTTTTTCAACCTTGGCCCGCGGGCCATATACGGCCCGCTGGGAACTTTTAATCCGGCCCGCCGCCGGCGTTGTCCAAATTATAGTAAAAATCAATGATTTATTTCCCTCTGCCGCTCATCACTCTCAATTTATTAGTCTACCGTCAATGGCAGCCCGGGAATAAGCACTCTTGGGCGGGCATGTCAGCCCGGGAATAAGCACTCTTGGGCGGGCAGATGTAGCAGAACCGAGCAGTGAAATGACAGCAATTAGGTTAAATCCATCCTAAAACAGCATTTAATGATCAAATACAAATACTGGAGCTCTTTGGACATTAGAACTGAGCCCAGGGAAGTGAATTCCTTGGTAAAATGTCGCGATGATGTCGCGATAAGGCAGAAAAACGTCTATATACGACCATTCGCCAAACGGGTCAAAATGCTCTCAAATTCGGTCAAATCCAGCCGAAAACAGCGTTTAATGATTAAATACAAATACTAGTATTTGTATATACAATACTAGTATTGTATTTTATACTAGTATTATATTTAAAAGAAGACAAAGGAAATTCACATATTCTTCGTCGTTTTCCTTTTTTTTGGCTTGGTATTCCCATAGGTATCGTGTACTAGATATCCGATGTGCGTTGTGAGGCAACGGAGCTAGACGTCGTCGCTTGTCGGCCATTTTAAGAACAGGGCCATTCGCCAAATGGCTCAAAATGCTCTCAAATTTGGTCAAATCCAGCCGAAAACAGTGTTTGATGATTAAATACAAATACTAGTATTTGTATATACAATACTAGTATTTGTATTTAATCATTAAACACATTTTGAGCCGTTATCGCGACATTTTACCGAGGAATTCACTTCCCTGGGCTCAGTTCTAATGTCCAAAGAGCTCCAGTATTTGTATTTGATCATTAAATACTGTTTTAGGATGGATTTAACCTAATTGCTGTCATTTCATGGTTTGGTTCTGCTACATCTGCCCGCCCAAGAGTGCTTATTCCCGGGCTGCCATTGACTAATAAATTGAGAGTGATGAGCGGCAGAGGGAAATGAATCATTTATTTTTACTATAATTTGGACAACGCCGGCGGCGGGCTGGATTAAAAATCCTAACGGCCCGTATATGGCCCACGGGCCGAGGTTGAAAAACTTGTACACACACTATCCGGGGGCGGGGCGAGCGTGCGAATCCCGTTTCGGCGAAACCTCCGTTCGGCTGTTCGGCCGAATGACCGTTCGGTGGAACGTCCATTCGGCGACCTGTCCATCTGTCAAACGTCCGTCGGCGAAACGTCTTTAGGCGAATCATCCGAGTACCGTATCGTAACATATCATATTAAAAATAAACTAAACACAGGAAAAAACACAAAAACTCCCACAAATCTGTTGATTAAAGTTGGAGGAGCCGTAGCAATTTTCATTCAAGCAAAAGATCCCTGGATTGATTCATCTTTAGTGTGACTCTAATTCCCAGCCAGAACCCACCCTCCCACACTTCCCACTGATTTTATCGGCCGCATCATTCTGCATCTGAGCTCACTAGATGCATTTTCTTTTGACTCATTCATGCTACACGCCTCATAACATTTTATAGGCAACTATAGGTAGCTACAATAATATTGATGAACATTCTCGTATGACTGGAAATAATGGAAAGACAATATGCAGTATTCACTTGTTTTGAAAACTGGTGACAAATAATCGTGCTGTGTCTTCTTTGTGCAAACAAATGACAACCGAGTTGTCCAGGGTAATGCTCTGTTTTAAAGCAGTATGTAGAAACAACTGTGTGAAAGACTTTAAGTCAGCATGAGATCACATGCTACTTAGAAGTGAGTCTTGTGATTTAAATCCCATGTTAAGAAGCCTGTACTCAGTCGTTCCCTCTGTCTTTCTCTTTTAGTTCTCTGAAAGAACGAGCTGTCTTGTTGCTCCGGCGACCCCATTTGAACAAAGAAATGAATCTCTAAAATCTCCTGATAATGCGCATGCGTGCGTATATGCATTAGAGGACATGTGTACGAAGACATTGGTTTGGCTTGTCACACACAGTTGAAGAAAATACCATTTACAGCTACAGTGGTGCAAATAAGTATTTAGTCAACCACCAATTGTGCAAGTTCTCCTACTTGAAAAGATTAGAGAGGCCTGTAATTGTCAACATGGGTAAACCTCAACCATGAGAGACAGAATGTGGAAAAAAACTGAAAATCACATTGTTTGATTTGTAAAGATTTTTTTCCAAATTAGATGGAAAATAAGTATTTGGTCACCTATAAACAAGCAAGATTTCTGGCTCTCAAAGAGGTCTAACTTCTAACAAGGTCTAACGATGTAGCCACTCGTCACCTGTATTAATAGGATCTGTTTTAACTCATTATCGGTATAAAACACACCTGTCCACAACCTGTTTCCTACACTCCAAACTCCACTATGGCCAAGACCAAAGAGCTGTCGAAGGGCAACAGAGACAAAATTGTAGACATGCACCAGGCTGGGAAGACTGAATCTGCAATAGGTAAAATGCTTGGTGTAAAGAAACCAACTGTGGGAGCAATTATTAGAACATGAAAGACATACAAGACCACTGATACTTTCCCTCGGCTCCATGCAAGATCTCACCCCGTGGCGTCAAAATGACAACAAGAACGGGGGGACTAGTGAATGACCAACAGAGAGCTGGGACCGCAGTAAAAAAGGCTACTATCAGTAACACAATGCGCCGCCAGTGTCTCAAATCCTGCACTGTCAGACGTATCTCCCTGCTGAAGCCAGTACACATCCATGCCCGCCTGCGGTTCGCTAGGGAGCATTTGGATGATCCAGAAGAGACTGGGAGAATGTGTTATGGTCAGATGAAGCCAAAATAGAACTTTTAGGTAGAAATACAGGTTCTCGTGTTTGGAGGAGCAAGAATACTGAATTGCATCCGAAGAATACCATTGCCACTGTGAAGCATGGGGGTGGAAACATCATGCCATGGGGCTGTTTTTCTGCAAAGGGACCAGGACGAATGAACTGTGTAAAGGAAAGAATAAATGGGGCCACGTATCGGGAGATTTTGAGTAAAAATCTTCTTCCTTCAGCAAGGACATCGCCGATGAGACGTGGCTGGGTTTTTCAGCATGACAATTATCCCAAACACACAGCCAGGGCAAAAAAGGAGTGGCTTCGTAAGAAGCATTTCAAGGTCCTGGAGTGGCCTAACCAGTCTCCAGATCTCAACCCCATAGAAAATCTGTGGAGGGAATTGAAAGTCTGTGTTGCCCAACGACAGCCCCAAAACATCACTGCTCGAGAGATCTGCATGGAGAAATGGGCCAAAATACCAGGAACAGCGTGTGACAAGCTTGTGAAGTTACAGAAAACGTTTGGCCTCCATTATTGCCAGCAAAGGGTACATAATGTATTGAGATGAACTTTTGATAATAACCAAATACTTATTTTCCACCATGTTTTGCAAATAAATTCTTTAAATATCAAACAATGTAATTTTCTGGTTTTTTTCCCCACATTCTGTCTCATGGTTGAGGTTTACCCATGTTGACAATTACAGGCCGCTCTAATCTTTTCAAGTAGGATAACTTGCACAATTGGTGGTTGGCTAAATACCTACTTGTCCCACTGTAAAACCACTCCCTCTTTCTCTGTACTCTTGTGATACTTTGAACCAGGTAGCAGTACTTGATGAAAAATTGGATTTAATTAGTATTTTTAAGCACTAGAATTTATTTTCATATATGGCAGTAACCAGTCCTCTATTTGTTTTTGCTTGTCCTCACTAGGCTCTAAAAAAAGTAGCATCTTATCCCTGCTGACTTTGGATCGTTCCGAGCTTTCACCTGAGGAAAGCCCATAGATTGCTTTCTTTGATCCGGAACAAAATACATTTGACACTTTTGGTACGATTTCTTTTTTACATTGCAATTTTTGCGAGCGACATATGATTTTAAAACAAACCTACACTGGTGAAAGCATTGTTCTATTTTAGACTAAACAGTCTGGATGGGGTAACACTGTAAAATATGGTTTAAACAATCACGGAGCACCAGCTAGCAACATTCATGCTCTTATTGATATGGTTAATCAACTGTAAACGTTTGCAGGACACTTGGCGAATTAGAGGATATTGATGCAACATGAAAGTAAATATCGAGACAACATTCTCTTTCCTCATCGCTCCATGTCAAACACTGACGTAGTGCGAACCAAACAACATATCCCATAATGCCTGTGACTACGGAATTCTGTTACATGCAAAAGGTGTGGATTTCAGCTTTTGTCTGAACTACAGTGCAGTTGCCTTCACACATAAAGCAAACAGCACCACAGCTTGGTTCCACGAGTACAAGGACCACCTCTGATGCCAGGTCACGGATCAACTGTTTTGTCCGCACCAGAGTTCGCTGGTTTGAATTCAAAAGGTGCACACCACGGACTTTTTAGCTTTGGTCCAAAACAAAATAGGGGAAATTTGAATACGCCTTCATTTAAAATGACTTACATCCTGGCAGGATGGTTAAAATATGGAGACCCAAAGGCACATCAGACTCATTATCAAAGCCAAGAGACCCCATTTGCATGTAACAAAAAGGTTAAAAAACAGAAAAACAAGCAGTGAAATATCCATAGAATTTCAGTAAAATTTATATAGAATTTATTTTGAAACTTCTGTAAATATCCTCCATAGTGCACCCCAAGTTCAATTGGTGTATCAGCCATAACCATCCGGGCAATATTGCGGAGATGAAAGTTTTAACATAATATATAGGGAAGAAAGTCTCATCTCATTTTCTGAACCGCTTTATCCTTATCAGGGTTGCGGGGGGTGCTGGAGCCTATCCCAGCTGACTCCGGGCCAAAGGCAGGGGACACCATGATAAAATGGGCTAAATATTTTGGCCGACAGGGAAGGCTCCAAAAGCCTGTTTCTTACTTGAAGGACATCATAAATTTGCAAATATTTAATAAATTGTAATAATCAAGGAAATGAAACAATAAAAAGCGAATTTGTGTTGAAACTTGATGTCTTTAAATTATTGCACATTTGAATTCCACAAAAACAATGTACCCAATCCAGAAAATTGTATTTTTTGGGCAAATTGTTTACAGATAGAACAAATGATAACTAAATTCCAATATTATATACAGAGACAATAATCAAGCAGAATGTGATTTTAATCTTGTTGTTGAATGCACACCTGCTCTTTGGTTGTACATGCTGTCTAGATAAAATATCTCCATATTTGTAGGCATATACGGTATATTCATTCATCACATACGTAATTACAAATATTACAATAACAAGTATAATATACATTATACTGTATCTTCTTAAGCAGTAGAAAACAACCATTAAAATACATTTATTTTTTAAATCTCTCTCACCCTTAAAAAACACAACAACAGCATGCATTTGTTGTTACGTTTGAAAGCATATTCATATCTATCCATAGTATAAAAACATTATAAAGGTTTTCATAATCTTCTAAATGCATTTATAAATAAAACATTTAGCAAGTGCGTAAACTACACTTTAAGGAGGCCACTGTAATTACATGTTCAATGTGTTTTAGTAGCTCAATACAGTAGACCAATTACACAAAAAGCACTAGGACTCTCAACTGCTGTTTTGTTAAATCTGAAGGAGCGCTGTTTTGGATTGTTACTGAGGAAAAAAGGGGAGCAATGTTTAAGTCAGTAGAAGGGCAAAAGAAAAGCGAAGAAACAAAAGAATCATGTAACGAAAATTGAAGAGTGGGCAGAAGACGACGATGGAAAGGTCTTAAGTGACAGCCAAATTAATTCAAGATCTGAAAATTTAGCAGAGATTTTGTTTCACTTGCTGCAATCGCTCTGTGCTTATGGTCATTCAGTAACTGCGTCTCCATGGTTACAGAATTGGGAGCTGGAAAGATGCGAGTGACCTTGTCTTTGACAGGCACACGCAGCCCCGTCTATTGTTCTTTCTCCATCTTTTCTTCATTCTGTTCATTCCTTTGGCTCTCGCCCTTCTGCAGCCAAGAAGAGCTGTTGGAGGGGAAAGACATGCTCCCTCAAAATTAACAAGCTCTGCCTCAAGACACTGACCAACTTTGTGAGGAATGACATGTACAAAGATGCCCACGCGCCAGGATCAGTTATTGTGATCTGAAGCAGGAAGAGCATGTCCCGCCTCTGTCTGTCTCTAACTGGGGGGTAATGGTGTCCGGCACCTCTGATTGGAGCATATCGTTCTCACTGGAAATGATGTGTTTCACCAAACAGTTCGCTGCCTCATCAATGTTGATGTTTTCCTAAGCATGGGGAAAAGAGGAGGGGTCGACAAACAAATTATCAATACGAAACAATTTGCTATAATGTATATTCAGTTTAGACCAGGGATGGGGAAACCGGTCCTTGAGGGCCTCTGTGGGTGCAGGTTTTTGTTGCAATCGATCCAGCAAAGGCACTTTAACCAATGAGATTTCTGCAGAAAACAAGAAGCACCTGACTGCAATCCATTGATTGCACTTGCAGGACACCAGATTGGTGAAAAGGTAGCAGCTTTATGGAATGAAAACCTTCACCCACTGCGGCCCTTTGTGGAATAGTTTGCCCACCCCTGGTTTAGACTGACTAACATCTCCACATCCCTCAAAAAACATGTCTCCAAAATAAATCGAGAGTACTCTAAAGAAATGAAAACTGGATCAAATGAGATATTACATGTGGAATAATTGTTACTGTCCAGACGTTAATCCAAATGAAATGTTGTCTCATATGTTATCTGGCAGGGTATCTCAAGGCAAAAAGGTGATAAGACAGACAAGTGAGCATTCAAAAACCTCTCTTTGTGTAGCGCGAGTCTCGGATGTCACAATTTTTACTAGTCGTGCTGCATAGTCTGACACATCTTGTGTGGTTCTTACTATTTTTTGATGAATATTGACCAAAATTGATCAAAGGTGCATGTTCATCTTCTTCATACAGGAGTGTCCAACACTCACTCCAAATAGATTTGATGCCAAAGGTGACTATTTTCCGATGGCCTTGAAAATTGATTTGATTTTAATCCATCTCCTGTTCGCTTTTCCACTCGATGGACACGGGGGATTTGGAGCCTACCTTTGCTAACTCAGGGCACTAGGTGGGGTACACCCTAAATTGGTGAACATAATCAAGGAAACAAAAAAATAAAAATCTGGCTCCTTCTAGGGCAGTGGTTCTTAACGTTGTTGGAGCTACCGAACGCCACCAGTTTCATATGCGCATACACCGAACCCCACCAGTTTAATTATTTAGTCTAAAATAAAATATATCTTTTTTTCGAATTCAAGCTATAAATTCGTTGCAGCACTGATTGGCCAAGCAATGTGACGTGATCATCTGCCGCCAGTGATGGTCAAGCGAGGCATGTTATCGTGAATAGACATGATGAGTCGATGTTGTCAGGAGCGCCCCGTTTTGTCCCTCCTGGCCTGCCGTAGAGGCAGAGCAGCTGGAATCAATGTGTTGATGACTTCCGGAGTTAGTATTTAAACACCAATTAGTTCTATTATCATTGTTCGGATCGTTCCTGCAAGCTCCTGCACAATTCTTGCATGTTCCTGGAAGTCACAGCGTGGATTCAGTAGCCATGCAGCCACGCTACCTTTCTCCTCGATACCTCTCGTTCTCCTGTTTCCGGTTTGGTATCGCTTTCATTTCACAAGTTCTCGTTGTGTTGTAAGATCCCGTCTGAGTTATTAAAGATGTTGCCTTGAAGCCAACTGCCTCGTTCCCCTCCTGCTTCCCGCGCCTGGGCCCTAATCCATTCTCGATCGTGCCCCGACGACACGGCTCGATCGTAACAGATGTCTCTTGACCGCCACGGCAGAGGCTCCACCAAACCCCTGAGACCAACTCACCGAACCAATAGGGTTCAATCGAACCCTGGTTTAGAACCATGTCCTAGTATATGCATAATAAAGATCCATTCAGATCAATTCATCTGATATAAAGATAGAAATAAACCTCGGGAAACGGTGCCTCGAAAATGACTAATTAATTCATTCATTAATTAAATGCTAATTACTCTGTGAAAGTGTAATTGAACCCCAAGGGTTGATAGGTACTGTCAACAAACACTTATATAGCTACAAATTTTTACCGTGCCCAAAGCACTTTACATTAGCTCATTTCACCCATTCATACACCAATAGTGCACCTGCCATGTACTAAATGGTTCCAAACCCCCACAAATTTGGGTTAACTGTCTTCAACAATGGGCAGCCAACGGCCCTTCGGTCCCAAGACGACTCAAGCTACCAACTATAACACGACAATAGCCATCCTAATTATTTTTGTTCAATAAAAGATGTTTATAATTTGATTTCTCACAATGAAATGAAAGAACATTGTGGTGGCATACCTCACTTTGTTATGTGCATCTACAAGTACATGCAGAACTTTTTCTATTTTCCTCTCTTAGCAACTGGCTGTGACATTCTTGCTGCACATCATCCACAAATGTGGGGACTTTATGTTTGTCAGTTCAAGTCAAGCAAACCAAGCAAGTTCACAATTTTGTCCTGAGTAAACATGACTCATTGCCTGAAGTGCAGTTGTATTTGAGCAGAAAACAAAACAAATGAACTGACTGAAATTAGCTTTTTCTTTAGTGTTTCAGCTAGAGTAGTTCTGTCCAGAAGAGTCGGCGATTATCAGAATTTACTGCCTCTCTGTTCAATTATTATGCAGCTTGGCGCAGTCACAGCTGAACAACATAAATGATTATCTTTAACCTTCTAAGACCCAAATGCAGTTTTATTTTCTCTTTGATATTTAGGCTAATTGGGACCCAATGAGTGTAAAAACAAAGAATTATCTTTTTACATTAAGTAGTTTCTGAGAAAAATATGTCCACATCATAAGTGGACGCCAGGCCCTTGTAGTCCAAAATTTATCATTGTAGTCTTGTGACAACCAACCACATGTGGACGCCAGGTCCTAGGAGGTTAAATATGCCACTGAAGATTTATATTATCCGTTTAAGAGTAAATATCTGCACAAAAATGACATATTTGTGTACGAAAATGGACTTGGTGCTAAGTAGTTGTCATTTGTTCATAGATGTACAAATACACCACTACATCTATTATTTGCCTTGTACTAGTGCGAAGGGTAAAAATATGCTTTACCGTAACCGATTACTATTGTGTACATTTCTTGACAGTTTTATGGGTAGTAAGGCTCATTAATTAGAAAATGGTCTACTTTCTGAGCCCTTACCTTTGTTGTGGTGGAGGAATGTGGCTTTTCTAATAGCCTAGAAGTAAGGTTGTCATCCAGAGAGGACAAATACTCGTTGAGGGACCAGATAAACCGCGACTCAAACCATCCCCATGATCAGATGTAAAAATGCACACCGCCTTGCGTCCGGATTTCTTTTTACAAAACCATTTGGGACCCAGAAACAGCAAAATAAGTCCCAGTGACACATTTATCAGAAGTGAGGTGTTGGTATAATTACAAAGGACTAGTAATCTCATTTTTCCAATGACATAACCTATAATTGTAGCTGTTTTCATGAACAACGGGGAGAGAGATTGATTAGGAATGGAATTGATAAGCAGTGTTGGTAATGGAAATGAAGATATAGCCCATCGGTCGGTCCATTTCGGACTGCAGGACATTCCTTCATTTAAGTGCCTTATCTTGCATACTGGGCAGCCACAAACGGGAGGACCAGTGGTGGGCCGTCAGGGCCAGCAAAGCCTTCTCTGCTGGCCTAAAGATTACCTGAATCATAGACTGATGTTAACTTTTCCCCAAGTTGCGCTGCTTCCAGGTGTGTGTTTTCATATTTAAGCATTTAACCAATCACATTTTAGCCATTATTTGTTGCCAAAGTCAGAAATTTACCTTGCGGCCTTCATAATCAGTTCTGTGGGCCCTGCACCATAGAATAAGTGTCACTCAAACAGTGGCTTTAACCAATCAGAATTTGAGTTGGCGACTTCTAGCAGGCGTACGGAAGCGTCAGCGTTTCCACACCCTCCGGTGGATGGTGAGAAATTGTGCTAGCCAGAACTCGCATCTGGATCTCTAGCGAGCTTCTCATCTCATCTGATTTTCGGTGGAGCCTCTGCCAGAGAGGTCAAGACACATCGATTCATCATGTCTATACACGATAACATGCCCCGCTTGACCATCACAGGCTGCAGATGATCACCGGACATTGCTTGGCCAATCAGTGCTGCGATGATTTTATATACAGTGGTACCTCGTCATACGACCGTTCGTCATACGGAATGCTCGTCTTACGGGGGAAATTTCGATCGAATAATTCGCCCGTGATGCGGTCAAAGTTTCGTGATGCGACCAAGCCAGGTTGCCATGGCATTTTTTTTGGCATATCTTTCGTGTATAACAATATTTACGATCACCGGATGAGCTATTCAGACCAGGAAACGCACAACGCGCATGCGCGGTGAAAAGAGGGCTTTCTGGGTAATGAAGTATACTCGTGCGCACAACGCCGACAGGCAATGGCACTAGGCGCCGTTCGAGGGGATGCGAACACAGATGCTACAAGCTAAAAGGAGCCGCTAGCCAGCGGCCCCGAAGCTCCCATGCGAATCCAACAAAACCACCCAGAGCTGCCACCCAGGAACGTAGCGCCCTACGTTTTTCATCCAGCCGGAGATATTCGCACTGCCCCACACCTCCGGCTACCCCCTGGATGAACTAATCCGCGTTCCAGTGACAGCTCTAGCGCTGCTGAGGGTAATCCTCAAGCGCCTGAGGTGGCCCAACAACAACAACAACATGAGCAGCGGCGCGATCGCTGATAAAAGACTGCTGCTCGTCGTGCGTTATTCGATTGTGAGGACATTTGTGTGCATCATTTTCGGAATATTTTGAAGGGAATAGTACGACAGCAAACAGCCCATCGATAGCGAACGTGAGGGTGGAGTGTTTGTTCCGTTTACGAGTGCGTTTTGTGGAAGAAAAAAAACGAAGCCCCCCGCCCCTTTTATGCCCCTCTCCCCTCGGCGAAATCTGCCCAATTTTAGTTAGATTAAACACTTTATTTCTATTAAACCACTCGTTATTTATTACTTTGTCAATATATGGCGAATTATAAGAAATAAAACTTTTTTTTCAATCCAATATCCTGTTTCTGGTGTTTTTTTCAGAGAGTTGGAACGAATTAATTTGTTTCCCATTCATTTCAATGGGAAACTTTACCTCGAGTTACGAGTAACTTGTCATACGAGCTCAGTCACGGAACGGATTAAGCTCGTATCTCGAGGTACCACTGTATCTTGAATTTGTAAAAAATCACATTTTATTTTACACTAAAGTAGGGTTCGGTGAATGCGCATAGGAAACTGGTGGGGTTCGGTAGCTCCAACAAGGTTAAGAACCACTGCATTAACATCTTTGCCTCGGCTATCACACAAGAAAGTTGAAATTTAATGTAGCGTAAGATTTACACTTATTTTTAAGTGTGTGTATAGTAATCTAAGTTAATTTAAGTTAAATTTAAAGTTTATGTTATGTTACGAGCGCATTGCCGTTCGTCAAGTTTCCTGTCCTTTCTCTCTGTCATCCGCGCACTCCGCGGTAAGTCTGTACTGAGTAATGTCACATTTTAGTATTTAAGATCATAACCACTAGATAGCTATTTATAATACTTTGTGAGTAGGTGGGGAATTAGAACAAATAAATAGATGTTTTTCCTGTCTTGGGTCTTTTTTCCGAGGGTGTGAACGGATTAATATGTATTTAGTTATTTTCTATGGGAAAAAAAATTGAGATACGAATAAATTGACATACGAGCTTGGTCCCGGAATGCAGTACGCTTGTATCTCAAGGTATTACTGTATGTGACAGTTCAATCTTTTACCCAATGTTGGCTGGAATAGGCTCAAGCACCCCTACAATCCTGTGACGATATGTAATACAGAACATGTAATGAATAGTTTATAATAGAAGTTTATAATGTAGAAAATTGTATGGCGGAGTTCAAAGTTGTGATTTTTCTTTCCTCACAAAATGCAACAAAGCATCCTCTTTGGTGTTGTGTAAAGACTGATCCTATTTGAAAAGAATTGTTTCTGTTCCAGATGCTGACATTACCATGCATCTAATTATCTCTTTTGCAGGATGCTGCATCATCTGCATTTATTTCTTTTGTGGTCTGTCTGAAAGGCACAGATGAAACTATGCCAGGTCTCCAATGCCATTATTCTCAATACAGCAATTTTGCTGAGAGGCAGTTTAGAAAGGTTTATTGAATTTGAGGCCGATTTGGGGCGTTGATATCCCCTTGATTGCAATTGATTAGAAATTCTGTGTGTCCTTTACCTTAGCAGATGTCTCAAACCACCCAACAAAGCCATTCTCCTGGCAGAACTGCTCCATCTTTATTCCATTATTGGTCAGTACATCTCGTCCCTGGTCACACTTGTTAGCCAGGAGCACCGTGGCTACATTCTTCCCATTGGCTAATGTCACTTTAGAGTCCAAGTCCTCCTTCCATTTGGTGACTGCCTCGAATGAGGCGGGCCTTGTCACATCAAACACGATGAAGGCGCCCATTGCCTCGCGGTAGTATACGCGGGTCATGTTACCAAATCTCTCTTGACCTACAAAAGACCATCACATTTACACAAAAACATGATAAATGTAAACATAGCAAGTTCAAATTTTGACATCTGTAAAAACTCATTTAAATGATATACTCTAGTTCATGTTGAAGGTTTTACTTTTTCTTTTTTGTTTCTTTGTTTCTCTCTCTCGTTCTTTCACAATAATTACAGTGTGTTTGAAGATAAGATAAATCATAGAATAAATAAATGAGAATACATATATGACAGTTTTGAGAATGTTTGCCTTCTCTTAAGTAAACAGAAAAATAAGGCTTACACAAGATATGCATTTGGTGCCAGCCTCGACACTAGTAGAGTGGCAACATCTAATCTTGCCATAAAAGTGCAAATTCAATTTAAAAGCTGTGTTGGGATGTGTTATGGACACCTCTTTCTCCAACCTCAACTTCAGTGAGCGCTTCAAATACATTCACAAAGTCTTCACAACATACAACCTGATCTTTCTAGCCATGAATCCAGCCAATCACAGGGCACAAGAAGATGGACAACAATTCACGCTCACACTCATACCTCGGGGCAATTTAGAGTGTTCAACCAGCCTACCATGCATGGTTTAGGCATGTGAGAGGAAACCGGAGTACAAGGAGGAAACTCACGCGAACCCAGGAAAAACATGCAAACTCCACACAGTGAGGACCGACCTAGGATCAAACCCATGAACCCGGAACTGCAAGGCCGACACGCTAACCACTCAACCGCCGGGCCGCAACATTGAAATATATCAAGTAAAAAGTGCCACTCGGTCACCCTTAGTTATTAAAAAACAAACAAACAAAAACCATTCTAGGCAAACCTGCTGATTTGTATGACAAACCTGACTGGGCCCCAACTTTGAAGATGGAATACAAAAGCACCAACACAGCAGACCAAGATAGAAAGAGATTAAAGATCAATGGACAGAAAAAGAGACAACATCCTCTGTATTACTTGACCTGCAACTATCACCAGCTGACCTGCAACTACCAACAACTGGCCATCCAGTCGATGATGATGATTTTGTACATACAGACAGACCAGAAAGGGGATGGTATTTCTGCACTAAAAGCCAATTTTCAGAAACTCATCTCTCATCACATCTCTTATATTCTGAACCGCTTTATCCTGACTAGGGTTGTGGGGGTGCTGGAGCCTATCCCAACTGATTTCAAGCCAGAAAGAATTGGTGGCCAGCCAATCGCAGGGCACAAGGAGACAAAAAACATTCATGCTCACACTCATACCTAGGGTCAATTTAAAGTGTCCAATCAGCATACCATGCATTTCTATGGAATGTGGGAGGAAACCGGAGTACCCGGAGAAAACCCACACAGGCCCGGGGAGAACATGCAAACTCCACACAGGTGGACCGACCTGGATTTGAACCCAGGTCTACCATTGTGAGGCTGAAGTGCTAACCACTTGTGCCACTGGGCCTTTTCAGAAACTACCTTCTGAAAATCAAGAGGATAACCAAATTGGAACTGTGAAAAGAAATGTCATAGGAACCATTTTATTGATAATGATGAAAGGGTGATGTTTAGGGTGATAACAATACAGTTTTTTACTGTATTTGATTCAAGTGTGTTGCCCGCCAACACAGTTGAGACATGGAAAACAGACTGCACAGAAAACCTCGAGGACCAGATTGAAGGAACTTGTGTCTGGAGTTTCAAAGAAATTTGTGAACATGTTTAATATTCTTATGCAAGCTGAATAGACTTATGTATAGGCTAGATAAAGTCATCCATTTGAGGAAGAAAATGCCACTGTCTTTTTGTTTCCACTTTGGAACCAAAGTTACAGTTATTGTGGATTGTAAAGACCTTTTTTATTGGGTGACCATCCAATGTAGTAGCTTGTCTCTCCAAGTGGTCATCATATAAATATAACAACTCTACACCTCCTACACCTAACGTCATAAACCTAAGACAGTATTTGCTATGAATCCAAAGGTTTTAGAGACAGAGCTTTTGACAAACACTTACTTGAGAACCGTTCAATACTGTCAGTCGCATTAGCACTTTTCAGAATTTGCGACAGTTGGGCAACAATTGTTGCCAGTGGGACAGAATGGGTTGACATTAGAAATGATCATGTGAACATATAGCATTTGTAGTCTACAACCTATGTATATTACATACCAAAACCTAAATGTATACATGACGCTACATTCTTCAAACGTAAGGGTTTACGATTGCACCGGGGTCAATGCACATATGTACAGAAAAATCATTTTAACAAGGTAGGTGAACATAAAAGAGAAAGATGGATGTGCCATTAAAAAAGAGGTAAGTAACAAGCTTCAGTTTTGTTCCAGAATTGGAGAACTGCCGTGATTTTCTCAGCAACACATCAAGACACAGGCAAATATATTTTTTTCATTAGTAATGAATTGACAGCATTCGCTAAGACGATTTTATTCCTCTATCCATTTAAATTACGCACAAACATATGTAAACGCGTAAAGCAACTATATTTGCCCTTGTCTATGTGGTCTATGCAAATTGTTTTTTGCCTCTCAGGAAAAACATTTCTTGTTCTAATATTAAGAGCATTATAAAGTGGGTATACCAGTTATTTTTGTCTCATCTCTCATCTCATTTTCTGAACTGCTTTATCCTCACTAGGGTCACAGGGGGTGCTACAGCCTATCCCAGCTGACTTCGGTGCAGAGACGGGGGACACCCTGAATTGGTGGTCAGCCAATCGCAGGGCACAAGGAGACAAACAACCATTCAAGCTCACACTCATACCTAGGGGCAATTCAGTGTCCAATCAGCCTACCATGCATGTCTTTGGAATGTGGGAGGAAACCGTAGTACCCAGAGAAAACCCACACAGGCCCGGGGAGAAAATGCAAACTCCACACAGGTGGACCGACCTGGATTTGAACACAGGTCCCCCACTGTGAGGCCGACGCGCTAAGCACTGAGCCTTGGGGCCGCCCGTTATTTTTGTTATCTTCAATCATAAAAAATGCAGTGTGAGACATGTGTGATTGTTATGTAGTATCAATTATATATATATATATATATATATATATATATATATATATACACGTATATATAGTATATATATACATATATATATATATATATACACACGTATATATAGTATATATAGTATATATATACATATATATATATATATATATATATATATATATATATATATATATATATATACAGTGGTACCTCGTCATACGACCGTTCGTCATACGGAATGCTCGTCTTACGGGGGAAATTTCGATCGAATAATTCGCCCGTGATGCGGTCAAAGTTTCGTGATGCGACCAAGCCAGGTTGCCATGGCATTTTTTTTGGCATATCTTTCGTGTATAACAATATTTACGAGCACCGGATGAGCTATTCAGACCAGGAAACGCACAACGCGCATGCGCGGTGAAAAGAGGGCTTTCTGGGTAATGAAGTATACTCGTGCTCGCAAAAGTACCGTAATTACTCGAATATAACACGCAGGTTTTTGCAAAATAATTAATTCCAATAGTTGGGGGTGCGTGTTATAATCAAAAACTAATTTTTTTTTTTATTTTATTTTTTTTTTTATTTTTTATTTTTTGTCTTGTTACATGGCCCTTAGCCTGGTGCTTTTTCTTGCCAAATAAATTGAATTGAAATTGAATTGAATAAAATAAATTACAAATTTTCGATCGAAAAAAGCATTGTCAAACTCACTTTGACGCACGGATTTTACGTCATCTCGTGAAGCCGAGACCACCACTGCCCCCCTCTAGCCTCGTACCCGTCTCAGTTCACCCTCTCTCAGTTCAGTGTTATAATCAATAACTAAAATAAATTACAAATTTTCGATCGAAAAAAGCATTGTCAAACTCACTTTGACGCACGGATTTTACGTCATCTCGTAAAGCCAATCGGATGATGTGTTGTGGGAGGAAGAGGAAGTGGATGAAGGAAGCGTGGACGTTGATAGGATTCTCAACGAAGAGATGTATGAGAGGACAGACAAAGAGAGAGAGGAACTTTTCATTTGAAGGATTCTAATGAATAAATTTGTTTGAACAAAACAATCGTGAAACGAAGAAAAAAAGGTAAGATTTCTGATTTTCGTCAGCGGGAAATTTTAGGTGCGCACTATATTCGAGTACTGCGTTTTTCCAGATTTTTTTGGCCCAAAGTTATACCTGCGTGTTATTTTCGAGTGCGCGTTATATTCGAGTAATTACGGTATCCCCGGTAGCAACTCTATCATAGGCGCCGTTCGAGGGGATGCGAACACAGATGCTACAAGCTAAAAGGAGCCGCTAGCCAGCGCCCCTGAAGCTCCCATGAGCAGCGGGGCGATCGCTGATAAAAGACTCTGCTCGTTGGCTGCTCATAAGAACATCGGGGGCACTGGCTCGCAACAGCATCCCCGGTAGCAACTCTATCATAGTCGCCGTTCGAGGGGATGCGAACACAGATGCTACAAGCTAAAATGAGCCGCTAGCCAGCGCCTCGGAAGCTCCCATGAGCAGCGGTGCGATCGCTGATAAGACTGCTTGCTGCTCGTTGGCAAGTGGTCGTGCGTTCTCCGATTGTGAGGACATTTGTGTGCATCATTTTCGGAATATTTTGAAGGGAATAGTACGACAGCAAACAGCCCATCGATAGCGAACGTGAGGGTGGAGTGTTTGTTCTGTTTACGAGTGCGTTGTGTGGAGGAAAAAAAAAAAACGAAGCCCCTCTCCCCTCGGCGAAATCCGTCCAATTTTAGTTAGATTAAACACTTTATTTCTATTAAACCACTCGTTATTTATTACTTTGTCAATATATGGCGAATTATAAGAAATAAAACTTTTTTTTTCAATCCAATATCCTGTTTCTGGTGTTTTTTTCAGAGAGTTGGAACGAATTAATTTGTTTCCCATTCATTTCAATGGGAAACTTTACCTCGAGTTACGAGTAACTTGTCATACGAGCTCAGTCCCGGAACGGATTAAGCTCGTATCTCGAGGTACCACTGTATATATATATATATATATATATATATATATATATATATATATATATATATATATATATATATATATATATATATATATATATATATATATATATATATATATATATATATATATATATATATATATATATATATATATATACCTTGTATTCCATGTTACAAGATATTTATTCCCCTGTGCTGTGACACTCTTGGCAATACCCAGCCCTATTGAATACCTTCCAATAAGTTGCTTTACATTTTCTAAATATAATCAAATAAAAAGAAACAATTTATGAATACATACTTTTAAGTTTGCAGTAGCTAAAGATGATCTGCACAGGAGTTCCATTTGTACCGTGTCAATGTCTTATAATAAAGAAATCCTTCAATTTGCTGAATGCATACCTCTGGTGAAAGCAGAACATTTAGAGTTTCAGCTAAGTGTACCACAACAAACACTCTTGATATACAAGCAGCTAGGCCTTAAATCTGGCTCACATGAGGCAGAGACACATGACCGTTTGTGCTTAGTGCAACGGAGGGCTGTGAGCAGCAGGTCAACCTCAGCAGACATTCACGTGAGGTTAGTCTCCTATTGAAAACTTTGGTTCTCATCGCTTACCCACAAACCATTATTCGATTTCGGAGTAACTAAAATTAAATGTCAAGAAAAGGTTTTTTTATCTGTATTATGGGCTCGTATCGTAGTCTGTCACGCCAGGGCTTCATATCTTTTAGACGATATTGAGGTTTACCCTTTTCCGGTTAAGGGAACTGTAAAAGTTGGATATGACGTCTGATGTAAACATCTGATAACGAATCTTTTAACGGACTGACATTTTTGGTTCGAGAAGCACCACAAAATTGATTGCAGACTGACCACAAGCAGTAGCATGACAATTGTTGGGTTCTAATATTCACATGGATGTTTTAAGCAACCACAGATTTTACAGCAATTTTGAACAGATGATTCAATTTATTGCTCTTTCCCAGACCTTGCTTTCCCTTTATAATACTCAGCGTGATATCATTAAATTAAAGTAGAAAGACTCTTCAAACAAAGATCCTACAACTAAAAATCAACTCTATATTTGGATTTCAAATATTTTCTGGATGCCATGGCAACATTTTATTCCATACAAGGTACAATTAGAATCAAGTTCAATTTACCTATAATGATAAGTAGCTCTTGAATAACTTTTGGGCTTTTCTATGGACTCAAAGCCCAATAGCCTGTGCATTTCTTTTTATAATCACATGATTCTAATTCCAATCTACATGTGAAACAATTTAAAAATTTCAGCATACATAAATCAATGTTTTAGTAACATTTCTACAATTCTACAAACATTCTACATTGATAAAATAACTGGGATTCCTTACTAGTATATTGAAAACATTTGTATGTCTAGTGTAACAACTCCTTCCAGATTAAATTGGAGAAAAAAAGGTTTCCATCCCAAATGAAAAAAAGAGGATACACTTTCACCATTCTGATGTTTTAAATGCGTAATCATTTGATTGCAGTCAGGTGCTGCTTGTTTCAGAATTGGTTAAACTATCAGCGCTAAATCAGTTGGAACAAAAACCTGCCTATGTACTTCTCAAATATAGAGGGTTCTTTGACCAAAATTCAATAGTTTGACATTTCTGGCCAATAACTGCTGGCTGCAGAGGCCTCAATTCTTTTCAAATCGGTAATTGAATTGGGGATTTTCCACAGAAGAAATGCCACTTATGTGTGAAGCCACTGTAAGCATGCAAGGTGAGATAGTCACGTGTTTCTAGCCATCCCCCCTTTGCACATCATATGAACACTATGTGTCCACATACTGTCAACCTAGTGAAAAAAAATCAGCTTTTATACAGGAACTGTGATTTTTTTTAACATTTTATTTTATTTTAACACTTGCAGCACACTGACGGCGCTAGACGTCCAATTCAATTTGACTGACTGGGAGGGGCAAGGTAATGTTCAATCATCCTTCCCATTGTAAATTAATTGTGGTCCATTGTAGATGGAATAACCCAATTATTCAATGTTGTGTTATGTAGTATAGGGCGGCCTGGCGGATGTGTGGTTAACGCGTCGGCCTTACAGTGGGGGACCTGGGTTCAAATCCAGGTCAGTCCACCTGCGTGGAGTTTGCATGTTCTCCCTGAGTCTGTGTGGGTTTTCTCTGAGTACTCCAGTTTCCTCCCACATTCCAAAGACATGCATGGACACTAAATCAGCGGTCTCAAAGCTTGTTTTCACGGCTATTTCTATTTTCTCGTGGTCCGGCTAATGGGGAGGGCGACAATTTAAGACAAAATTGTGTGGGGTTGGGCTCACTGCAGAAACGACACCCACGGCGGCAAAAAATAGTCTGAAGCATAACAGCAATCATTTATTATCATTATTATTACAACTTTTCTCATTTGAAGTACGAGGACGAGATTTAAAACGTTAATATCTTTTACTCTGACGGACCGGCCCTAGCTAGCTCGCGAACCGGTGATTGGAGACCACTGCTCTAAATTGCCCCTAGGTATGATTGAGAATGTGAATGGTTGTTTGTCACTTTGTGCCCTGCGATTGGCTGGCCTACAATCCAGGGTGTCCCCCGCCGCTGGCCCTAAATCAGGCTCCAGCACCCCCCGCGAACCTAGTGAGGATAAAGCAGTCCCAGAAAATGAGATGAGTTATTTAGTATGAGACGATTACTATCTGCCTACATTTTTTAAAATTATGTTTGCCACACGTATGCACATTCTCTTTTTAATGGCCCCTTCCTTATACAAAATCGCATTTAGTTCTAAACAGTGTGCGTCAAGTGTAAACTACCTGCGATGTCCCACAGCTGAAGACGTACGGTCTCCTGGTCCAAATTGAGAACTTTGAGGGCAAAGTCTACTCCGATGGTGGCTCTGTAATTTGGGCTGAAGTTGTGGTGCACATAGCGCTTGATGATGCTGGTCTTGCCTACGCCCAGGTCTCCAATGACCAGGATCTTGTAGAGGTGCTCCTTAGTGTGGTTGTTCTGCATGGCGGGCGAGGCGAGGAAGTCAAGGGCCGAACATGAATCCACTCCAGTAGAAGTGGACGCGGCACAAAGTGAGGTGGAGACTCGCGATTCGGTCTGAGAGGAAAGGGGAGGTGAACTTGGACTCACCCACTCCACTATGGGTGGGCGGAGGAGGTGTTTGGAACTTGTGACTGACCCGCAGGGGCGCCGTTGGCCGCTGCGTTGCTTAAGATATGAGATGAAATTAAACTTGGTGACACAACAGATAATGCTTGCATTACTTGGTGTTAATATTGTACACGTGTACCTAATGATGTGGCATTCTTACTTTTTTTTTAAAAATTAAGCTAATTTGTTTAAACAGGGGTAGCATGGCATGATTAATTGAAACTCCAGCAACAGAAGGGTTGACTGTTGTGTTTTTAAAGTCAGAAGAAGCCACGAGATTAGAGAGGAAAGAAAGGGAGGAAGGAAGGAAGGAAGAAAGAGAGAAGGAAGAGAGGTGGAAGATGGGAGACAGAGACAGAAAAGGAGAAAGACAGACAGAAAAGGAGAAAGACAGATAGAAAGAAAGAGAGAAAGTGAGAGTGGGAGAAAGAGAGAGGGAGACAGGAAGAAAGGAAGGAAAGGAAGAGAGGAAAGGAAGGAACGAAAGGATAGGAAGGAACAAAGGGAAAGGAAGGAAAGTAATGAACGAAAGGATAGGAAAGAACAAAAGGAATGGAAGGAAGGAAAGGAAGAAAAGGAAGGAAAGGAAGGAAAGGAAAGGAAGGGAAGGGAAGGATGTAAAGAGAGGCAGGAAAGGAAGGAAAGAAAGGAAGGATGGCAGAGCGAGGGAGACAGGAAGGGAGATTTGGCAGGAATGAAGGAAATCCATCAAAGCAATGTGAATACAAAGAACTGCTCGTCAATGGTTATCACCCGTTTTTATTCTGAAAGGCACACGTACATGGGTTGAAACTGATTTATGAACATAACATTGCTTCCCTGAGACAAAACAATATCACTCTGATGAGCAGATATGGTAAACATTTAACATTTCCCTTTAAAGAATCAGACCCTCACATGTGTATGTCCACCCCAAAATAAGAGTGCATACTCCTTAATTGAGGAGGAGCCAATTGGATTCAAAAAAAGCCCCAACATACTTTTAAAAGCAATTGAAAAGTTTAAAAATCCAGTTTGAATGAGAAAGGTCATTAGTTCTCCCTTTCAGTGCATCCTAAAACATCCGAAATTTAAAAAGCCTTCAGAGTTTGGGAATGGGATTGGCTGTGACAGCAATGCTCTCAATGGAACACTCATCGCTTCCCCGGCGGATTCGGAAGTAGCCCTCCTCTCCCCAGCTGGTGCCCCAGCTATTCTTGACCAGCCAGTATTTCTGGCCCGTCATGTGACAGCGGCCGTAGCCCACCAGCAGCACGGCGTGGTTTGTCAGCTCGAAGGGGTTGAGCGACTCCGAGATCCCTGTGTGATGGTAGATGCCTTCCTTGTAGTACATGAAATCCGGATACACCTACAAAAGTGAGACAAAGTTGAAGGGATGGGGAAAATGTCATCGTCATTCGTGATTTATTATATCTTTTGTTTTATGTATAAATGGAAGCTGGACTATCTCAAGTGACAAAATTCAGCAGAAAAGTCATTTGATCATTTGAATGAGAAGTGAGAAAGACGGATGTGAAAAATAATGTCAAATCTAAGTCACATTTGTGCATGTTCTAGTGACATATTAAGATGTTTTATTCATAGATATTAATCATTACATTTTATTATGACTACATCATTTAAGGGTAGTAGACATGCACCATGTGTGATACTGGTGTGTGCCCATAGCAAGCATTTATGATGTCGCTCACTCTGGTCCTCTGTGTGCTCAGGGAGATCGTCTGTATGCCGATATATATGAAAAATTAGAGGGAATATTGATTACAAATCTTCCTTACTTGGCATCAAGAAACTTACTTTATCTGGATCTTGTTACGTTTTATTTGAATACTATAACACGTGTAATTTGATGTATACTATAAGACAGGAGTGCTCAATACATCGATCGCTAGCTGCCAGTCGATTGCTAAGGTACCATTGGTAGATCGTATGACATTAAGGTCTGATCCAGTAAAATAAAAGTGTGTATATGTATATAATTAGACTAGGTGACACAACAGATAATGCTTCCTTTAGTTGGTATTGTACAACATTGTACAAGTGTACCTAATGATGAGCCAGATTCTTCCTTTTTTTTCAGGAAATTCTGGACCTGAGCTGGGAAACCGCGCCATCGCGAGTCCAAGCAAGATTACTACCTTCCCACACTATTTTGGGTCTTGCTGCATGTGGTATATCATCAGCATACATAACTGCTGAGCTTTGTCAGGCGCCCCGGAAAGAAAGAGTAGATCGCGCAACGTTGGCTCCTTGAAAAGTAGATCTTTGCGAAAAAAAGTTTGAGCACCTCTGCTATCAGAGGTATATGGTATTCCTACATCATCAACTCTCCAAAGGCTATCAATCAATATTTTGAGAGGAGTGAAAAATATTTGATACCTCAAAGGCCACCGCCACGGGGCCATTCTGGACCAGTTCCAACATCATGGTAACCTCACTGCAGCCGCCATAAAATCCCCCCACATAGCTGTATTCTGCTACATAAGTGCGACTGCATTCTTTAGGGACCCTGCAGGGTGTGTTTTTTCCAACATAAGGAAAACAAGATTCATCCACGATACCGAAATCCTGGACGTACTTCCCAATCAGGAAGGGAAAGCCACCATCACAACCTGAAATTTGAGGGAGTATTTAACAGTTTGACTGAGTCAAAGATTGTTCGTTTACTAATAGCCCATGAGTAATAAAAACTTAGAGAGCAGGACTGAACAATTAAAACTGACCAACTTGGCCCAAAATTAATTTCATCTGCTTGTTGTTTTGTCTTTCTATGTTTAGAATCTTAGGCTTAATGATACTGCACATGAAATAAGAATACAATACAACCAACCTTCTAAGGTCTGTGAAACAGTTACCATACCTTGAGAAAATTCAGAACAGGAAACAACTTGTTGGGGGCTGAGAATGGGAGTCTCGCTGTTGTTAGTTCGGATTCGGATACGAGCCTCGAGCATTCCCATGGTGGCAAAGGAGTAGCAGCTACCACATGAAGCTGAGAAAAGAAAATATATTTTAAAATTGAATATATCTCTGCACATGCACACAACACGCTTTCTCGTTCTAGTGGCCTTTGAATACTAGTGAAAAAGCGTCAGGATGGCAATAAGGAACTGGTGGGGCAGTTCTGAGGAAAAGGCTCTTTGTGTCCTATAACTAATGTGAAAGTTTTTCTCAGAGTTCTCATTCATATTCTGTCCCGCTTATCCACACAAGGGTTGCGGGGGATGCTGCGGCCTATTCCAGCCAACCACAGGCAACAGATGGGGTACACCCCGAACTCGTTGCCAGCTAATCGGAGGGCACAATGAAACGGAAAGCCACTCACGCTCACAACCACACCGCAACTAACTGGGAATCGAACCCAGGCTGCTGAACCGAAGTCCGGCAAACAGAGCACTGCACCATCAAGTGGCGAGTTCTTATTAAAAGCAATTACATTCACCGTTTGATAATTGGTTGCAAAGTGGGCAATTAATTCCATACAATATTATGTTTGTTAAATGGCACTAACACAAAATGGCCGACAAGTGAAAATAGCTGTCTTGATTGGCTAGGAGTGTCATGTGCAAGTTTGGGCATCCCTATTTATTTTCAACATTTTCCTTAAGAAATCATTGCTTGTATAAATCATCAAATTCAGTAAAACATATTAAATAACAAAAAACACAGTTACAAATATAGTTATAGGACTTGAGGAAAATGTTCAATAATTATTTCAACAAAAGAAACCAAATGCATAAATTGGGTACACGGTCGGTTGGTCGCCGGTCTTTTGGTCGCCCGGAAGGTTATTGATAATTACCATTTAAATCGTTGCTCAAATTCCCTAAATACAAACTGCAAATTACTATTTAGTCATACTTAATGCCCTAGTAATTATTAGGCTAAAGAAAAGCTCAAAATTTCCCGGACTTTTATTGTTTTTTGTTGGAGAACTTGTTAAGACCCTGACTGACGTACCTTCTTAAAGGGACAACGCATGTACATACAAACTCTTATATACTCACACGTCGGCTCAGTGAAACTGCTCATGGCCATTGTTGGCTTTTATTGATGTGTAGACCGTGTTGTTTTACCTTGTTTTGTCGCCGGTCTTTTGGTCGTCCGTTGTCGCGGTCGGGGTGACCAAAAGACCGGCGACCAAAAGACGGCGACCAATCGACCGCACACGATAAATTATGGGCACACTGTTGTTTCTTGATTTAACAGTGAAATGTCCCTGTGGTCATGTAATCAAGTGGTTACTAACCATATACTTTATAATACTAACCACCAGGGGTGGGCAAACTATTCTACAAAGGGCAGCAGTGGGTGTGGGTTTACATTCCAACCCATAAAGAGGACAGATTTTAACTAATCTGGTGTTCTACAATTGCAATCAGTGGAAGACACTTCCCTGTGTTTCGTTTGCCACTAAGAAAATGGCGGAAGACAGAGAATTGTCACTCAACTCAACGAGATAAAAAATGGCGGCAAATAGAGCTTTCTTAATGGCCGGAAGACTCTGTGAGGGTAAATTTTTTATCAGAAATGCGAGCCCTGTGCGCCCTTACAGTGGACGGCTTGGCGCTTATTTGAAAATAGAGCTTTCTCGGCAAACTGGACGGCAGAGAGCCTCGGTGATGTTTTTTTTTCAGACGTAATTTTTTCGGTCACTGTCATCATGTTTCATATTTTTCCTGTGCTCATTGGATGCAAGGACGCTTAGGAGGCATTTTTAACGGTGACTCAAAAACCCCAAAAAGCTGGATAAGGCTCGGTGTAGTCTATCTCCACAGGTTATGTGCACAACAGGAAATTCACTTGCAACAGGAGATGGTTTCTCTGCCTTTTTATATAATTCTTCTCCTATAGTGAAATATGGCTTCTTCTTCAGCGCTGAGTGCCACCCAATTCAGCGCCGAAGAAGAAATGGTGCCCTGACTTTCGCCATTTTCTCATTCCCTGTATTTTTATACTTAATATGAAAAACGCAATGTACTGAAGTCGCAAATGTTGAAGCCGCGAAATGGTGAAGGATCACTGTTGAAAAACAATATTGACACACATTTACGCCAACTGCCAATTTTGACTCCTCAATTTACTACCTGGCAGATATGCAAAGCAATAGTCTACGATGTTCTCATGTCTACACCTTTATAGACTCATATGTGCGAACCTCTCAGGCCGTGATCATGAAATATTTAGCAATAGCAAGGTCAAAACATGCTCTGTAGTGACCCGTGCCCAGAATAAAACAGTTGATGAGAAAAATCCATGTTCCAGTGTGAGTTGAAGTCAAGCATCAATGAGCAGCCACCTGACTTTATAGGCTTGGGCGCTGCAGCACAGCACAGAAGCTAAGACTAGAGGGCTTCTAGTCAAACTCTCCAGCCCTTTCCAGATCCTAAAGCACAGACCCACGGAGTAGCTCTCAGACACTCCATCTACTCAGCATGCTTAATCTCACCACTCACATACCAGGCTGTGCCGAAACACAAGAGATCACCGAGACAAGTCGGGCCTGGCAGGTGGGAAGCAAGCTGCTGCTCAGCGTCTACTGCCTGCTCGCCATGCTGCACATGTCTTTGTGCAAGACTTCATCCTGCACGAACAGTACGAATATATATATATATATATATATATATATATATATATATATATATATATATATATATATATAATGTATATATGTATATATATACATACATATACGCATGCATGTATGTATGTATGCATGCATGCATGCATGTATGCATGCATGTAGGTATGTATATACATACATATATATATACATATATATATATATATATATATATATATACACACACACATATATATATATATATATATATATATTTATATATATATATATATATATATATATATATATATATATATATATTTATATATATATATATATATATATATATATATATATATATATATATATATATATATATATATATATATATATATATATATATATATTCATTCTTTCATCTTCCATTCCACGCAAGCGTTACAGGGGTTGCTGGAGCCTAACCCAGCTGACTTCGGGCAAAATGCAGTCCACACCCTAGACTAGACCCTCGCCAGTCAGCCGTAGGGCACACGGAGAGACAAACGACCATCCCCACTCACAATCATACCACCACGAGTGGGAATCGAGCCTGCACCTACCCGCACTGAAATCAGTTTTAAAAAATATGATGAAAAGGAAACTGATTTACAGTCATATTAGGGTTAGCGATAAGTGAATATCACCTTGGTTTCTAACAGGGCTGACAAAGTCTATGCCACCCACGTTCCTCCAATCCCAGTGTTCCGGTAGAGCTGCTGCCAACTTGGCTTCTTGGGCTGTCACAGGAGTAGGGGGAACATGGCTGAAGCACAGTAAAAATACAAACATGGGTCATTATCACAGATATACTCCAATACGGCGGCTTGAGTGGTTAGCACGTCAATCTCACAGCTCTGGAGTCCTGGGTTGAAATCCAGGCCAGTCCACCTGTGTGGAGTTTGGATGTTCTCCCCGGGCTTGCGTGGGTTTTCTCCGGGTACTCCGGTTTCCTCCCATATTCTAAAAGCATGCTAGGTATGTCGAATCTGCATATACAGTTCTCTACTCTACTTACAAAATTAACTTGTTACAAGACTTTTTTCGTAACTTGAAAATTTCGTAAGTAGAGGTGTACTTTATATGTAAATTCTCTAATTCGTTCCATGGTCCTCACACAACTACCAACTAAACCATTTAAAGTTGGTCAAAGTGTCCCAATTTAGTATGAAAGATGTGAGGAAAACCACAAAAATGAGAGAATTATAAGGAAATTATGTATTAATGTCTTAAAATGAATAAAGCATATGAAAATGTGCCATGCACCGCTGAAATATATCCCTCTGTGGCCATTATAGATGTAATACCCGTCCTTGTCCGCCAGATGGGGGCAAGAGCCCGTTATACCAGGGCTGAAAGCCGTCCATTTTGTAGTACATTTTAGACTTTTACGTGTCCCCTGTGTGTTGTGTGTGAAAATATGTGCCACGTTGCATTTGTACAGTTTTTGATCGCTTCATAAAGGGAATTCAAAATAAAATAAGGAGACATTTTTAACGGTGCGAAGGAAATGCATTTACCGTATTTTCACACCTATAAAACACACAGTGTGATAGGGCGCAGTCTCATTTGCGGGTATATTTTCTGTTTTTTGTCAATACATTGGGCGCTTCCTCCAATAGGGCGCTAGCATGACATTAGACTAGCGTATGCTATGCTAGTCGCTAGCGTACCTGTGTTATGCTAGCCGCTAGCGTATTTTATGCTATCTGCTAGCATATGTTATGCTAGCTGCTAGCATATGTTATGCTAGCTGCTAGCGTAGGTTAGGCTAAGCGCTAGCGTGTTTTTTAAAGACAGCGCGAGCAAAACTTTGATAATGCTTTATTGAGGTAAAAGGTGCACTCTGATATAAAGAGTTCAGCGTTTAACATGCTAGGCTCCATTGTCAGTCAGAGTTGTGTATTCCGGGAACTTGATTCCAGCTTTGGTGAAAGCTCGAACAGTGCTGGCCAACACTTGAGCCTAGTCATCCACAATCCATTGTAACTAGGGACATGCATCGCTCCCAAGCCTTTGATTCTCCTCGCTGTCATATCGGCATTGACAATTAATTCCAAATCATCACGTAACTCGTGCGACGCTGCCTGGCCAAACTACAGTGTTGGCCATCCGTTAGCAATCCATTAGCAAAGCTGTTAAACTGTGTTCGATCCATGGCTTTCTGTCCATTTGCCAAGCGTTCACACCCGTATTCTGTTGTCATTCACGTCAGGCATTTCCTCTGTATAGCTCTAATATGCTGTTTCTTTGAGTATTGAGTGTGTTTTTGAGGGTTAAAAGCGCTGCAAGCACACGGAAGTCAAATGCCTTGCCACTCCACTGGGATGTTTAGAATGGATTTACCGTAATGCTTGGAATGGGCGGGGAAGCTATTTTTAGGGTGAACGTCCGCTGGGTTGATCGCAATAAGTAAAACCAGTCACTCAAGCGGTCAGGGCCATACAGGGCCAAAAATTGAATTTAGTGCACAGACAAGACGCACCGACTGATTGGGCGCATCGACCATTTTAGAGAAAATTTTAGACTTTTAAGTGCGCTCTATAGGTGTGAAAATACGGTACTTTTTGGGGAATTTCGTAACTTGGATCTTGAGTCACTCATTTGCATATAAAAAACTGAAACTTTCGTACCTAGAGGCATTCGTAAGTAGAGGTATGACTGTAAAACGGTATTGTTCCAGTTCAGGCGTTCTGGTGGTTAATGGTGTCAAATGCCTTTTTAGATCAATGAAGACTGCACCAATGACTATCTATTTTTGATTTTATGTTTTCTAGAAAGAAAGCAAACCACCGAATGATGTTTTCTAAAGCCGAATTACAGCCTGTTAAGGGTGTATGGACTGCTGTTAATATGATTCACAATTTGCTCCTCTACTATCTTTTCCAATACTTTGAGACGGCTGGAAGGATGGTTTCGGTCTGTAGTTGTTGGTTATTGCGGGGTTTCCTGATTTGAGAGCAGGTGTGACAACTGAGGACTTCCAGGTTTCAGGGAAGAGACTCTCGTTTGTGGATTTGTTTACAATAGTGGTTAATGGAGCTATGAGAGATTCTTTGTGGTATTTCAGAAATGTTACATCCGTATTAAATGCATATTTTGCTTTGCGGGGTTGCTGGAGCCTAATCCAACTGTCTTTGAGCAAAGCAGACTACACCCAAGACTGGTTGCCAGTCAGTTGTAGGGCACAGAGAGAGATAGACAACCACTCACACTCCCACCGAGTGGGAATCGAATCCAGACTGCCCGCACCAAAGTCAGTCGGAAGAACCACTGCACCATCGGGTGGCCTCGATTTAATATTAAGAGAGGAAAAAATATTTTGTCAGTAGTGAATTTGTCAATACAATACAGCTGAGTATTGGAATTGCTATTGGGACCCAAAAAATTATACTAAGACTTAATGGTACTTTTTATCATTCAAAACACTAAGACATGCTTTTCACACTTTAATGCCATATTATCTTTGCTATTCTGGGACACAAATGAAGTTTTATGGTTTGCAACTAGGTTTTACAGGCCACCTGATGGTGCAGTGGTTCAATGCAATGATAAATACTTGGAAAATGAGTTTGTCTAATACTGCAAACTGAAGAGTTGGATGTTTTTCAAATGTATGTGAAAAGAGTGTAGAAACTAACACAGGAATATGGGATGCTGGTCCCCCTGCTTTGTAGAGTAGGTCCCGCAGGGAGTAAGTCTTATATTCTGGGTAGGAGACAGCCTTCCAAGAATTCTGGGCTGAGTTAATTGACTCAATAAGGTCCTGGTTCAGAGTAAAAGGCATGTTGAGGAATCTGAAAAGATAAAGAAAATGTCAGAGCCTGTACTGCTTCAAGGAATCACTCAAACAAAGCAGCCAGTGTAAAGTCATACGGTTTTCTGAGGCTTGATTGGACCATTTGATAGCTTAAATTTTGATAGTCCATCAGATAATGGTCACACAAAAGTTTTTCAAAGTAAAACTCATTAGTGGCACATGTGAAAAAAACATTTAGTCTCTTCTAAAGAATTCACATGAATGCACAATGACAGGGGGGAATGCAAGTACACAAGTACAATTATCAAGAAGTGTATTTATTAAATATCACAGTTATAGGTATATTAAGACTGTAATGTATTAATATCTAAAACTAATCTATAAATAAAAAATGTAAATACTTTGTGTACTGTACTTACAGTGAAAATAGTTCCTTTCCGCTTTATTTAAATAATTTTAAAAAACGGCTTATTGGGAGCTTTAGTCCAAGTGCTTGTCAGATTTGAGAGGCATTGGATCATCGATGGAATCTTCAGGGGGTGCCATAGGGACACCAGGAGGAGCTTCTTTCTGTGAGAGGTTTTTGGCACACAAGGAACATGGCGACCACCGTGTATTTTTTTGGTACAAATATGCTGTTTTACAAGTACATGTCACTGTCAAGACGATTGCCAAATTCAATAGCTGCGACCATGTTGTCATCAATCTCCTGGACCAATTGTCGCAAGCTGTGTGCCACATTGAAGATCTCCTGCAGATGTCTTAAACAAAGGAAGACCACGTTCTTCATCCCCATTCTCGTCATTGTCCAATGGCTTTACACTGTAATGGGATCAATTCTACAAGGGCCTCATCAGTTTGGATGCAGGGTGGGTTATGGTACATGTGCTGACGTCCTCTCGTCATGCCAGCTTCATGGCCGTATCTACATCGTAAATCCCTCATAATGCTAGTTCATTTTTTATTCCGGGAGGTCTTATTCCACACGGAAAAACATTTTTTAAATTTATTCGCAGCATACAGAGCTCTCGCGTGAAAAAACACGTGTGCACCTCCAGAGGGCAAGAGTGTTCACTTACCGTGTGCCTCCCTCTTAACTGCACAGCGGACCCCATTAACATGGTTCCTACCAGCTGAATTATGCAGAAAAGAATGCCACTGTGTAGATTCATTTATTCAGCAATGGCGTGCTATGCCTTTAGCATATCAAGGATCAATATTTCTTTTCTCAATCCTATCGTTATTTACCAACATCTGCGAGGCAAACTTTTCCTACAGTCGCCACGACTTAATTGCTATCGGAAGGAGATGCGATATATCCGATGTCACAACGAACTACCAACGAACCTACGATATCCCCGAGGGCATCTCGAGACCTCCGGGATCTCCGTGGATAGTCAGCCCACTCAAAGCACGTCGAAGGAGGCGAAGGCGGCGGAGAAAAAGGAGGCAAAAGCGCGGTTGTCGGGCGGGCCTTGCTGCTAAGCTAAGTCAACAACCACACCGAGCACCGCTTCCGAGTATCTTTTTGACCAACGCCAGATCCATCACCCACAAAATGGACGAGTTGGAACTTCGAATTGCCACCAACAGCTTTGTTAAGAACTGTAACATTATCCTCATCACGGAAACGTGGCTACACCAGCAAATCCCTGACGCTGCGGTTTCGCTAGCTAGCCGAACGCTTTTTCGGAACGATCGTTCAAAGGAACTAACAGGCAAAAGCAGAGGAGGAGGACTTTGCTTGTTCATACATAATGAATGGTGTGGTGACAGTAGGATCATTGACACTCACTGTTCCCCGGACTTAGAGCTATTGGCAGTACGATGTAGGCCCTACTATCTACCGAGAGAGCTAACTGTCGTCATAGTAACGGCGGTCTATATTCCTCCTGATGCTAACGTCAACACGGCATTAAACCTCCTGCTAATGGCTGTAAACAAACAACAGCTTGACCATCCCGATGGAGTCTGTATTGTTGCTGGTGACTCCAACAGAGCATGTTTAAAGACTGTTCTACCTAAGTTTATCCAATACGTAAAATGTCACACGAGGGGAGACAAAACTCTTGACCATGTTTATTCTAACATTAAACATGCTTACAAAGCCACTTCCCTCCCTCACCTAGCTGGATCAGATCACCTCTGTCTAGCCCTCACCCCAGCATACACTCCATTCCGGAGGCTAACAAGGCCACAAATAAAGACAATAAAAACTTGGCCCGAGGATGCCCTTTCTCAGCTGCAGGACTGTTTTTTCCGCACCAAGTGGGAACTCTTTGAACACGACAACCTCCAGGACTATACGGACGCTGTACTTTCCTATATCAAAAACTGCATGGACAATGTCACTAGAAATAAACAAATACGGGTTTTTCCAAATCAAAAACCCTGGATGACCAAGGAGACACTGGCACTCATCAAATGCCATAACACCGCTTTCAGATCAGGGGACAAGATGAAATATAGAGCTGCCAGAGCTGATCTGAAAAGAGGCATTAAAAAGGCCAAGGCAGAATATACTAAGAAAATTGAGGAGCACTTCACAGATAATAACCCAAAGAAGATGTGGCAGGGAATACGACATATTACCAAGTACAATAACAATAATATGTCTGTTAACGCAGATGCCTCACTAGCGGAGGAACTGAACCGTTTCTTTGCCCGCTTTGAGACTGACAAATCAGACCCAGTCTCAACACCCCCGCCACTACCCTCCAGGAAGAGGAAGTGAGACTGGAAATGCGGTCTGTGAATACCAGGAAGGCTGCTGGATCTGATGGAGTACCTGGGAAGGTGCTCAAAGCCTGTGCTGGCCAGCTGGCTGGAGTCTTCACAAAAATCTTCAATTGTTCCCTGCAACAATCCATCATTCCATCCTGCCTGAAATCTGCCACCATTATTCCTGTCCCCAAAAAGCCAACCATCGACAGCATGAATGATTATAGGCCTGTTGCACTCACGCCTGTGATCATGAAGTGCTTTGAAAAGTTGATAGCCCGCCACATCAGGAATACAATCTCTCCCTAAGTTGACCCTCACCAGTTTGCTTATAGAGCTAACAGGTCCACTGAGGATGCTATCACCTTTGCTCTACATACAGCATTGAGCCACCTGGAACACCATGGGAATTACGTGAGGATGCTTTTCATTGACTATAGCTCAGCCTTCAACACCATGAAACCGGACATTCTGACTAACAAACTCTCCCACCTCGGACTATCCTCCTCCATCTGCTGTTGGATAAAGAACTTCCTAACCAACCGACCACAAACTGTTAGACTTGGTTCCCACCTTTCTTCCTCCATTACACTGAGCACTGTCTCCCCTCAAGGCTGTGTACTGAGTCCTCTTCTGTACTCCCTGTACACTTATGACTGTACACCAACCCACCAGTCCAACTACATCATCAAATTTGCTGATGACACCACTGTGGTCGGACTCATCTCAGAAGGGGATGAGGCGGCCTATAGAGACGAGGTCAACAAACTGTCTTCGTGGTGCTTGATGAACAACCTCACACTGAACAACAAAAAAACTAAAGAAATATTCCTGGACTTCCGAAAAACAGAGCACAGATCTGGCCCCACACCTCATAAATGGAGTTCGTGTAGACAGAGTCCAGTCCTTTAAATTCCTGGGGGTCCACGTCACGGACAAGCTCTCCTGGTCCACAAACACCACGGCAGTAGTGAAGAAGGCCCAGAAACGACTCCATTTCCTGAGGGTACTCAGGAGGAACAACTTGGACACTAAGCTTCTGGTAACCTTCTATAAAGTCAATGTGGAGAGCATCCTGGCATACGGCATCACAGTGTGGTACGCTGGTAGCACGGCAGCAGACAAAAAGGCCATGCAGAGAGTGATCAACACTGCCCAGGGGATCGTCGGCTGCTCTCTGCCCTCACTGGAAGATATTGCTAGCCCTCGTTACCTCAGCAGAGCCGGGAACATTGTTGGGGACCCGGACCACCCTGGTCACGACCTGTTCCAGCTGCTTCCCTCTGGCAGGCGCTACCGGTCTCACAAGGCACGGACAAAGAGGCTTAAGGACAGCTTCTTTCCCACAGCCATCAGGACTCTAAATTGCAGTAGCACGACACACAATCCCCTCTGTGTAACAACTTCGGGGTGAGGAAAGATGAAGGACGTTGGGGCGACGATCTGCCTCCTGCTGGCTGACTAGGTAAGTAGGCAGACAGTGGGAGGTAAGTGAAGTGATCCATTTTATTCTTTGTTGGCATCGGTGAGGCAAACCTTTCGCAGTCGCCGGGAGTTGGTTGCGCTCGGGAGGTGATGCGATGTATCCATCACGGCAGAATGCCAGCAAGTCTGAAACTATCACTTGGTTGGGCTCTTGCCTGAGAAAAGTGCACTTTGTGGAGAAGCACCTTCAATTTCGTCATACGCAGCTGGGTATGATGACAATTAGGCTTTTGTCTAGTCAATGATGATGACAAGCCTAAGTCTGATTTTATTTTTTATTTATTTATTTAGGAGGCATTTTCAACGTCGACTCAAGAAAATTGTCTTTCTCTACAGCCCTGCAGTAAAACAGAAAATGGCAAGACATCGTGCACCTCTGCCCTTTTATATAATATTCAGTGCGTCATTCTTCTACGGTGAAATATCGCTTCTTCTTCGGCGCTTATCTCCTGTCTTCCGCTTGCGAATTTTAGCGTGGATTTTTACATTTTTATGAACTTTTTTAAATATTTAAGATGAAAGACTGCGATGTGCTGATCCTGCGAATGTTGAAGCCATGAAGTGGAGAAGTAACGGCAAAGACATTTTCCAATGGTATGGACTTGTGCATAAGTGAGGGGGAATGACGTAAATATTTGCTAGCTGAGTAAACATACATATACACAGACGTAAACACACAACTTAGAGCTGGATGATGAAACAATAACGATAATGATCATGAAATAATTTTGTCAACAATAACAAAGAAATTATAAAAAACTCAATAAAAATGTGATAATTTTAAACTACAATTACACCACCTGACCACCACAGAGAACGGGGGCGCTGTTGCGAATGAATGCTAGTTCCAGACCAATGCTCAGGAGAAGAGAATGATGCGGAAATGTGTTTTTAGAATTTTGACAATAGAGGCTAACACAAAACATTAACGCAAAAGGAGAATAACAGGGCCAAAATAAGTAATTGTGAGATACCGGACAACACCGAGCCGACCCATGAAAATAATTCTTCCTGGCATTTTCTTTCTTTTTTTAACACCTTATTGCAAATGTCCTTAACCCACTGTTCTCATTTGAGGACAGGCTATACTATTTTTTCTTACTTGATAATCAAAGTGTTTCCCCATTCTATGTTAAATGTTCTGAAAACGTTGCAAAAATCTAAAACTTGTTATCTTGGGTTAAAATGGGTTAAGTTCATCCAACTTTAATTTTTTTGCAAAAGCTCATATGTGAGGTAAATTTCATGCCTGTCAACTTATAAGTCTTTTCCCGTATTTTATACGTTTTTTTATCTTTTCAAATTGTGTACGCGGTATAACAATTTTTGTACTTCAGAGGCACACAAATCAGAAATTTATCTCTGGCTGGAGTTGATCAGCCATGGTCTCAGAGAAGATTAAAAAGTGCAGGAAAAGATGGCGGCGCGCACTGACGCTGCGGCTCTAAGCTCTCCAGTTCGGTGTCGTTCGTTATCTTACAGTCGCCAGGATTTACTCACTATCCGAAGGATATGCGATACATCCGATTTCTTAACACACTCTCCGGGATCTCCGTGGCTAGCCAGCCCACCAAAAGCACGTCGAAGGCGGCGAAGGGACAGGAAACAGAAGCGTGGATGCCGGGCTGGCCTGGCTGCTAAGCTGAAACAACAACCACACCGAGCTCCGCTTCCCAGTATCCTTTTGACCAACGCCCGATCCATCACCCACAAAATGGATGAGTTGGAACTTCGTATTGCTACCAACAGCTTTGTTAGAAACTGTAATATTATAATCATCACAGAAACGTGGCTACACCCGCTTATCCCCGACGCCGCGGTATCGCTAGCTAGCCGAACGCTTTTTCGGAACGACCGATCGAAAGTATTAACAGGCAAAGGCAAGGGAGGTGGACTGGGCATGTATATACATAATGAATGGTGTTGTGACGGTAAAATTATTGACACGCACTGTTCCCCGGATTTAGAGTTATTAGCAATACGATGTAGGCCCTATTATCTACCAAGAGAGCTAAACGTCGTCATAGCAACAGCTATCTATATACCTCCCAATGCTAACGTTAACACGGCACTGAACCTCCTGCTAACGGCTATAAACAAACAACAGCTTGACCACCCCGATGGCGTTTTTATTGTCGCTGGTGATTTCAACAAGGCGTGTTTAAAGACTGTTTTACCTAAGTTTATTCAGTACGTAAATTGTAATACTAGAGGAGACAAAACTCTTGACCATGTCTATTCTAACATCAAACATGCTTATAAAGCCACTTCCCTCCCTCACCTAGCTGGATCAGATCATCTCTGCCTATCTCTCACCCCCGCTTACACTCCACTCCGGAGGCAAACAACGCCACAAATAAAGACAATAAAAACTTGGCCCGACAACGCACTCTCTCAGCTGCAGGACTGCTTTTCCCGCACCGACTGGAAACTTTTTGTACACGACAACCTCCAGGACTTCTGTACTCCCTGTACACCTACGACTGTACACCCACCCACCAGTCTAACGCCATCATCAAATTCGCTGACGACACCACTGTGGTCGGACTCATCTCAGGAGGGGATGAGTCGGCTTACAGAGATGAGGTCAACAATTTGTCTTCGTGGTGCTCGGTGAACAATCTCGCAATGAACACCACGAACACTAAAGAAATAATCTTGGACTTTCGCAAACACGGCACAGATCTGGCCCCACTCCTCATAAATGGAGTATGTGTAGACAGGGTCCAGTCCTTTAAATTCCTGGGGGTCCACGTCACGGACAAGCTCTCATGGTCTACAAACACCACGGCAGTGGTGAAGAAGGCTCAGACACGACTCCATTTCCTCAGGGTACTTAGGAAGAACAACTTGGGCTCCAATCTTCTGAGAACCTTCTATAGAACCACTGTAGAGAGCATCCTGGCGTACGGCATCACAGTGTGGTACGCTGGAAGCACGGCGGCAGACAAAAAGGCCATGCAGAAAGTGATTAACACTGCCCAGAGGATTGTCGGCTGCTCTCTGCCCTCACTTGAAGACATTGCCAGCCCGCGTTACCTCAGCAGAGCCAAGAACATCATAGGGGACCCTTACCACCCTGGTCACAATCTGTTCCAGCTGCTGCCCTCTGGCAGACGCTATAGGTCCCACAACGCTCGGACAAATAGGCTTAAGGACAGTTTTTTCCCCACATCCATCAGACATCTAAACTCGCGCTAACATACCACACATTCCCTTCTGCGGCATATGAATAGATGGTTGGTTGGTGATCTGCCTCCTGCTGGCTGACTTGAAGGAAGGTAAGTGGCAGACAGTAAGGTAAGTGTCAGACAGTGTGCGGTAATCGAGAGGTAAGCGACCTGTATCCACAACAGCGGAATGACAAATTACAAGTCCGTAACTTGCACTTATTTAGGTCTTTTGCCGATTAAACGTAGCTTATGGAGAAGCACCATCAATTTCGTCACACGCAGTTTCTGCGTGTGATGACAAGTAGGCTTTTTGTGTTGTGGTAATGACGACATGGCCTATGTCCGATTATTATTATTATTATTAAATGTACATTTGGTCGGACAGTCGCGGTCATAATCCCCCGGTTGACGCTACCCCATTTCGGGCTGGCTCAGGGATCTCCCTGGAGTGCTGCGTTTTTGAGTCTGGTCCCATTCGGACCTAGTGGCCCCTAACCTGCACAAGACACGGGCTGGCCTACACCACGCTGACTACAGCTCAGGCATTATGAAGACACCGCTTTGTTCTGGCCAACAGGAGGCCAATGGAGTGACGAAACATATACATTTTAAACAGGATGTGTTTTTACATTTTGGGGATGTTTGAGTTCGTAACTTGGATTGTTTATCATATCTTGGAACAAAGGGTTTCCCATCAAAGCTTTTCGTAACCTGAATATTTCGTATGTAGAAGCTGGAACGAATTGAAGATTTTTTAATCAAAATGCATCTCTACTCACAAAAAAAGCCAAATTTATGCAGATTCATAACTGTTGAAATGTATTCATTCATTCTTCTGGCTCTGCATAGTTCAAACTGATGACATCTTCGACGATAAGGATTACGGCAGAGGGCGAATGACTCAATGGAAAACAGTAGCTGAGACTTGTCTTTATAGTGCGATGAGTTGGAATACAAAATTGAAAGTGGGTCAGAATATAGTACTGCCTGTATAGTGGAGGGTTTTAAATGTAAGATAATTACCATTCAATTGATCCTATGTGAATGTAGCCGAAGATACATACGTGTCAGGACTGTGTCTCTTGTTTTCTGAGTCACGGGGGAGGGGGGATTTGGCCTTATGATGTTTCACCCTCCAGAACTATTTACTACACTTATATAACATCCAAATTTCTTTGGAATTAATTGTGTACTACAAGGTTGAATGAATAATTATCATTTGCGCTTGTAAAATGTTCTTTCACTTCTCAGGAATGTTCTTGGAGAATGAGGTTTTCACAACTAGTGTCGGCTCACGGCCAAAGTTACTAAATAATATAATTTATATAGCTCATGTAATACAATTGTTCAAGTGGTCAAAGTGTTGTACCGGGTAGATGTTTGTTTCTGTGGTGTTTGTACTTTTTTTTTACCTTGAGCTCAATGCTGATTTATAGGAAACATGTGGTTCTACAGGTTTCAATTTCTTTCCAACAAAGCAGCCCCAGTTGTTGCCTAAGACATCATGCACCCAACCTGGTAGGGTATGGTCACAGTAGCTGGTCACCTTTGGGCCCTCTTCACTGTACTGGAAAAGAAGATCAAAATGCACTTTATATATGCCGTATTTTCCGCACTACAAGGCACACCTAAAAGCCTCCATTTTTTTCAAAAGCTAACTATGCGCCTTATAATCCGGTGCGCCTAATATATGGACCAACATTAAAATTGTTATCACGATAAAATAAAAAAATCAGTCGATAAGCTACATCATCCTCTACAGGTCTCGCAACTATGGTAAGCAGCCTTCAGTGCTCGCCGTCATTCCGAGTGCATTGACAAAAGAACTCCAGCCGCTAGATTGGCGTCAACAGAGCATTCAGCTACGGCAAGCAGCCGCCGAGTCCATTATCCCACTACGTATACAGCGCCGGACAATATACACCACTATCTGCCTGTGGATCTTAAATGCCTGGGCTGATATATCAGTTTCAACTGTGGTTCGAGCTTTCAGGAAGGCAGGAATTGTCCCTCAGCTGCCAGACAACCAAAGCAACACGGACTCGATTAATGACGACTTTGATGAGACGGAGCCTGGGTGATGCTTGCCCCATTCGCCCAGCTGTTCAATTCGGACACCGAAGACGAAGAATTCGTGGGAATCATAGATGAGGAATGAACTGATAAAGTGAGCTTTACATGTCTATGTTCTTTTGTGTTTACAGTTGAATAAGGTTGGTCATATTGTGAATATGGACGTGAACAGCTGAATGTTATAGTGCCTCATTGTGTACGTGAAAGCACTCACGGTTCACCCGCGTGAACATTGAGTTATTATTTGAGTTATTAATGTTATTGTTATTGCTTTGCACTATTACGAGTGTTACTATATTGTGATTGGACTAACGTTAATGTACCGTAACAGCATCAGAATGTTTTTTTACGTGTTTACTGAGTGGAGGAAAAGTTTCCCTCCACTTTGTGATATTAATGCTGTACTGCTGTCACGAAAATACTAATACTTTACCACGGAGAAAATAATAAAACAGTTGTTTATTCATTTTGGGAGTGAATGGAATTGTCAGAAAGCTGATTTGCAATCTATTAATAAAGTTTGACTGACCTATCTGACCGATTTGTTGACATTCCTTTTAGCACAGCACCGTCTAATGGCTACATATTAACGTAACTCCAGCCTCTACTGTAGCGCCTTATAATGTGGTGCGCCTTATATATGGAAAAAGCTTTAAAATATGTCATTCATTGAATGCGCGCCTTATAATGCAGCGCGCCTTATAGTGTGGAAAATACGGTACAAATAAACTGCAACGCAAAGCAGACAAGGATGAAAGTCAGCAATCACATGGGTTTGAAATTAAATGGGACAAACTATTTTCTCAAAACATGTATCACGTGAGAGCGAGCAGCAACAATTCATATCAATGGGTTGTCAAGATGCTGAATGGACTTTGCTTTGTTACAGTAATGTATACAGGCACACCGGCACAGCAATTGACAATCAGGTTTAAATAGCCTTACCTAACTATAAAGCAGTTCATTAAAATATTGGATAAATGATAAGACAGAGGCGGTCCGGGCAAATTTTGTACCCTGGGTGGACAACTCTCTCGCTCCCACCCCCCAAACCCACAGTCAAACTCCACCCCCAACGTACAAACGGAAGAATACATTATCATATTTATGTTCATCAAATACACGCTTAAATACAAGCATAGGGCTTGTTTCACATATAATTTTAGCATAAAAAAATATTTTGACCCAATACAGTAGTACAAATGCGCCTACATATAAACACAAATAAAAAATGCACAAACAAAAATAGAATAGAATAAATTAAAATAATAAAATAGTTAAAATAACTAACATCATCTGAATTAATTGCTTATATTGTAGCAGATGTATTAGATGGCTTTTGCACTTGGAATTAAATTGTGTTCTGGTCCCTCGGGGCTTCCCTTCCCTAATGTGGCCAGGTTTGTGTGATTGGTAATTGGCCCTTGTGTGTGTTTAAACCCCTCTGTCTGACATGCCTGATGTGGGAGTATTACCTAGTGTTTCGTTTGGTCCCTTTCATCTAAGTCATGTTTTTGCCTCTTCCTCAGTGTGCGTACTCTCCGCTCAGTTTTGATTCTGATTACCTTGTCCCAGTCTTTGGACTGACCACTTTGCATTAAAATCCTGAGTTGTATGTGACATGTTGAACTGTTTAATTTCCACCCCATTAACGATTGCATGTTGGGGATGTGCAACTAGTTTTGACTGGATGTATATCGATATTCGATTATTGATGCCTTGATGCACGTACCTTGACCAACACGGGAGATCTTCTTCATATCAGTAAAGTTAAGATTGAGGAAGCAACAACGAATCACTATTGTGATTATTTCTACTAGTGTTTCAAGGTATGCTGGTTGTTGTAGAGGCCGGTTGAGTTTGTTGTTTACAATATACACTGTACACTGTTTAGCGTGTGAGAGAGAAGATAATGTTTAGTAATGTTTATCTACTTTTGAAGTGTGAGCGTGAATGTGCAAGTCCCGGGTCATGGACATGTATGTAGCATTCAGTACGCTACCTTCGGCCGCCATTAACCTGTATAGTGTCCATGACGGTTATAGCAAGGAATTTATGTTATCGATATTTCATTGTTTACCCTGTCGAATAGTTGAGAAGGACTTCTCAACGTTGTAAAAAGAAAAGATAAAACAAGTTATGATTGTACATTATGTTTTGGGTTCTAACGTGTTGCTAACATATATACAAAACCCATAATATACAATTACACCCATATATATATATGGGTGTAATTGTATATTATGGGTTTTGTATTTATATATATATATATATATATATATATATATATATATATATATATATATATATATATATATATATATATAGGTGTAATTGTATATTATGGGTTTTTGTTCTGACGTGTTGATAAATATCAGTAAAGTTGGATTGAGGAAGCAACAACGAATCACTATTGTGATTATTTCTCCCTGTGTTTCAAGCGTAAATACAGGGTTCAACATGTACACCAACACCTCTCTCGCCTTTTTCCCTGCTTCTCGCATCCTGGGTTCAACTTCGCTTTGCACTCGAGGCAAATCATGACGCTGGGTGATTGGGTTGAACCTAAAATGTGACTTTTCTGGTCTTCTGTGATTAGTAATCATCAACGACATTATCATAAGAATTTTGTTACAATAGGAAAAACCTTTAATTGCATGACACTTTACTGATGGTAGAATGAAGGCAATGCCCCTTCTGCAATCTCTACCGCAGAACACATGGTCTATGCAGCGAACTTGACGTGGCAAGAAGGATAATAGTCTAGACAACTGGTAATATAAATTTTCTAAAACTTGGAAGTGGGCTTTCGTGCACCACCAAATAGACAGCAGTCGCCCAGATAGATGTGTGATAACAAAAAAGAAGTTGAATCCTGAGAAATCATGAAGTATAAGTGAAGTACAATGGTATTTGAAATATTAGACATGATTTATATTAAAGTAACACTGAAAGTGTAATGGCAAGGTAAAAAATATAAATAATAAAAATCAGATATCCTCTGATCCATATCAGACATCTTGCAAATTTAGATAGCAACATTAAGAGATTAAATGGCTCTACCACATCATTATAGGCTTAACAACAACAACAACAGAGCATGCTTCTTTTACCTTGAAGAATGCAAACCATTTGTAGCCATTAATGACAATTTCAAATCCCTGGTTGTAGATTAGGGTGAAAAAGCCGATGTTTCCCAGTTCGTCTTTGGCCACAGACAGCTTGTCAAGTGTAAGCATCACCATGTTTTCACCTGTGGCTGAAACAGACAGTGTGTTGATTGACTGGTTAAAATTATTGTTTATAACTTCTATAATATACAGATTTTTCCCCTATACCTTCTATACCTTTTACAGAGAGTGGCTTACCACTGTGTGCGTCATACATTTCCTCCTAGTTCTCCTGCCTTTGTATGGTTTTGTTTCCTGGTGTCATAATTTATGTACTTTGTGTCTTTAGCTTACTTGCCGACTGGGCCGTGCTGTTTTGGTTGTACTTTGTTACCCACATTGTGCGATACCTTAGTTTTGACTTTTTTGTGGCCAGTTGTGCTTCTCCTAAGTATACTTATATTTGGTTATGGATTTTTTTTTTGTTCTCTTATAGTCACATTTTTTGGCATTCTCCCTTTGCTTAATAAATACTATTATGTCTGTGCTGGGATCCCCTTTAACAACTTTACGTTGTTATATACTGTATAAATTCACAAGTCTGTGGCCCATTTGGCTTTGCGCACGCTGATCAAGTGTTATGCTTGTATTGTCACTCGGTTGCGTCGCTTGTTACACATGTGTGACTTCCGGATGTGGATGTGTTTTCTTTCTAGACGTTTCAAAGCCTAGCAGTGGACCAGTATCATAAAACTAAAAATTGGTTGTGAGCAATGTTCCCTCTAATTTTTTGTTTGTCTAGGCAGAAAGACAACCTCCCTGAGCACACTGAGTACCGGTGTGAGCAACATCATCATTGCTCGCTATGGGCACACACCAGTATCACACCTGCCATAAGCAGGTGTATGTCTACTATACATAAATGATTTAGTAATAATAAAATGTAATGATTAATATCTATGAATGGGCGGCCCGGCGGATGAATGGTTCGCGCGTCGGCCTCACAGCTAAATTTTTTTTTTTTAAATGGGATTTTATTTTGTGCGCTCCATATGATTTGCTGTGCGCAGAGAAGACGAGAGTAGTGCGCAATTGCGCACGTGCAGCTTGGAGGGAACATTGGTTGTGAGTCCAATTGCCCAGTTCAGGTGGAGGGAAAAAACCCATATTTGGAAAGTTTCTTTGAAGCTGAAACACACCCACTGATATTCAAATTAACGCACACTTTTGCCTATTGGAAAAGAATATGAACTGGGGTCAAATATCAAGAAGGTGTTGTTCTTGCAATAAAACCACATGTTTGTAGAAACCGACCCTGAGTCTCAGTTTGTCTTGTATGTGTCTGTCTGGCCTCCAAATACACTCCAGAACAGAAAACAGCCACGTGGGGTTGTAGATAGGAGATCGAAAAAGAAAAACGCCAATGCCGTTTTTTTATAACAGCAGGCGTAGGAAGTGTAGTGATGTGTATGAACCCATTGACATGAACGATCTGCCTCGCAAACAACAGAAACTTCTTGTCTTTAACAAAATGATTGATTGGGTCAAAAGTGAGTACTATTTTGGCAGGTAAGGTGACAGTGTTGGACACTGAACCCAAATGATTCTGTTGTTATTATTTTTTTAATAAACAATCCTTTTTGAAAGCAGATAATTACAAAGCAGGAAACATGAAGAAAAAAAGGTATAATAACCGTATTAGACTATTTTAATGTGTAGTAATTACAGTAAGTTATGAGTTATTCCGCTGGCTATGGAGTTAAATTAGAAATATATCATCTTTAGAAGTGTAACACTATGCTTGTAAGTCAAAGAGTTGTACATATAGCTTTTGTGCAAGCAGAAACTCAATGAAATAAAAAAATACTAATAATTGGTGAAGATTTTAATAGTAGTCAAAGGTAACAATACTTTCATTTTTTTAAAGTGTCCCTAGAGCAGGGGTCGGGAACCTTTTTGACAGAGAGAGACATAAACAATTAATATTTTCTAATGTTATTTCTTGAGAGCCATTCTCGGAATTGAAAAGTAAAAATAAATGAAAGTGTAATATTTTTTTTTTTGTCATTTCATCACTTTTAACGTACAAAAAGTCTCTGATTTCTTTTGACAACATTGTTATGTGGTGGCTTACAAAATCAGTATCAATGATATTATGCATGCAGAAGAGTAATAAAAAACAAAATTATGATTAAAATAGGGGTACAGGTAGTGTCGACGCCGCAGTGACGCTCTTGTTAGTGCATTCGGGACTCGGCTCTCTCACCAATGATTTCCATATTTTACCTCACAGGTTAGTGGAGAGCCATATGTACCCATGGAAAGAGCCACATATGGCTCCCGAGCCATAGGATCCCTACCCCTGCCCTAGAGTAACAGTAAAGAACAACTGAAACTCTTAACGTAATTATGACTTGATGCTGGAAAGAAAGTGTAGTTAGCAGTTGTTAAAACTCTTTGGTACCTTCACCGGAGCAGTTGACGATCTTGTCTTGGCCCCCGTTAGACACCTTGAAGACCCACGTCCCCACTAAGTCATCATATGTGCAGTTGGCCGGGGTGTCCCCCCAACACACTTCGGCACAAACCACTAAAATACACACCAGTGCGCTACTTAACTGCATCTCGACTTGACACTCAAGCAAAGTTAAGTAAGATGACTTCTTCCTGCTCCCCTCAAAAGTACGCAGCGAGCTAATTTGAGTACTGCTCAACTTTTTAAAATCAAAGAGACCGTTGCCGCGGGAGACAAGATATACCCCTACCTGTTTCCGGAAGTAGTTGAATGATCAAAAGTGCCAAATGAGATTATACGTATACATACCTGTCAACCTCTGCCGATAACTGCCCTTATAAATGAGTATTCATTTATTCCCCTTACAACCCCCAAAAAAACCTTACAAACACCGTTCTAGTCGTACGGTGTTTGTAAGGTTTTTTGGGGGTTTGTAAGGGGAATCAATAATCATTTATAAGGGCAGTTATCGCAGAGGTTGACAGGTATGCGTATATCATTGGGTAACAAATAATTTGAAGTAGTTTTGTTTTACTAAATGAAACATATGAAACGGGATGACAGCTACCAGTGTTGTTTTGCAGCAACTACAGAAGTAGCGCGTAAGGTAGTATAACTGTCTCGCTTCTTAAACTATCTTTGTTCATTACACCATTTGGTTTCACTATTCGAGCCACGTGATCCGTTTTGCGCAGGCGCATAGCTGCGAATAGTGCGCGTACTATACATACGAGTTATACTTTAATCCAGTGCTTCTCAAATAATGAGGCGCAGTTTGTATGTTCTCCTAGCGCCTGCGTGGTTTTCTCAGTGTACTACGGTTTCATCCCACATTCAAAAAAATTTCATGGTAGGCTGGTTGGACACACTAAATTGCCCCTAGGTATGGATGTGAGTGTGGATCTCCTCTTGCCCTGCGATCGGCTGACCACGGATTCAGGGTGTGCCCCGCATCTGGCCCGAAGTCAGCTGGGACAAAGCTCCGGCAACCCCCGCGACCCTAATGAGGACAAGAGGTTCGGAAAATGAAATAATTCAACACAAGTTGAAGAAACAAACCGCAAATAAAAGGAAACATGAAAATGGATGAATATCAAAATCACAATGTTTCTATCATTTTTGGTTGTCATTAGTGTACAAAGAGTGAGTTTGATAGTTTTGCCCCATAACTTTCTTCAATATTTTGGCTAAAATATATAAAATAAGAAGAGCTAATAATGTGATTCCAACTTTTTTTTGTAAAATAAAATAAAATAAATTTACTTGATTTATGGTGCTATTTGATATTTGCAACCTATAAGTTGTATGCTGGTGAAGCCCTAAGACGGTTAAATGGAATTGTATTGAATGCTATATTGTCATGATACAAGTATAATGAGATTTAAAGCTTCACCACAAGTGCGCAAATAACAACAACAAACAAACATCCAGTGGTGTGCCATCAGGGCCTTCAAGGCCTTCTCTGCTGGCCTAAGAAATATCTGAATCACAGACTGATGTTAATTATATTTTGTCCATGAATACTTATTAAATAATTCCAAATTGTCTGTTAGCTTCCTTTCATTGCTGGTTGCACTGCTTCGAGATGTGTGTTTTCATATTGAAGCATTTAACCAATCACATTTCAGCCATTCTTTGTTGCCAGGGTCAGAAATCTGCCCCAAGGCCTTCACAATCAGTTCTACAGGCTGTGCTGCATTAAACAAGTGTCGATAAGACTGTTGCTTTAACCAACTCCAAAGAAAGCAAGTGTGACATGCTAAAGTGTTTAATGCTAAAGTGTATAATTTACACAACCATTAACGATCGCATGTTGGGGATGTGCAATTAATTTAGATTGAGTGTATATCGGTATTCGATTATTGATGCCTTGATGCAAATAGCAAGTGTGACATGTTAAAATGTATATCGGTATTCGATTATTGATGCCTTGATGAGCACATAGCTTGGCCAACACGGAGATTTTCTTCATACCAGTAAAGCAGTGGCGGGCCGTCAGGGCCTTCAAGGCCTTCTCTGCTGGCCTAAGAAATATCTGAATCATATTATATTTTGTCCATCAATACTTATTATTCCAAATGGTCTGTTAGCTTCCTTTCATTGCTCCCCCCCCTGGTTGCACTGCTTCCAGATGTGTGTTTTCATATTGAAGCATTTAACCAATCACATTTCAGCCATTATTTGTTGCCAGATCAGATCTGCCTCAAAGCCTTACAATCAGTTCTGCGGGCTCTGCTGCATTAAACTAGACTGTTGCTTTTAACCAATCAGATTTCGAGTTGGCAACCCCACAATGCTTTTTCATACGCATTAGCATTTTGCTGGCTGGGATATGTCATTGCTTTCAGCAACTATGATTGGCTAGTAGGCGGGCCGCATCCAGAGATCGCAAACTCCACCCACAATGGCCGACAGTGGCAAAAACAAATGGATTCTGTTGCAGATTTCTCTCACAAAGCTATTTTCCAGACAGACTTTTCCAGAAAAAAATGGAAATCGTTAAGAAAGGGCGGTCAACTCCGAAGCTAGCAAGCCTGTTACAGCCGGGAAAATGGTGTGTGCGGCACTTTCAGTGCGCTAACTTAGCTGCACCATGAAATATATTGTTGTGTTGATTTAAAGCCCTTTTCAAAACGGACTATGCCGGAAATATAACAGGACAGGCTCGACTTTCATCATTAGCTTCGATGGCGATAGGAAAGAAGGAAGAAAGAAAGGAGGATGGATATTGTGTACAGTTAAAAAGAATTTTTGGTGAGTATAATATGGCTTTATTCCTAAATAATATTTCAATTGTGGGCCCGGTTCTGATATCTGCAAAGCTCCAGTGTTTGTATTTAAGCTCCAGTGTTTGTATTTAATCCCAAAATGCTGCCAGGAAGTGGATTTTACCCCATTTTACCCCATTTTAATTTTTGGCGTTTCACCATTGACGTCCATCGCTGTCTTTTCCCGGGAAAAATAACCCCCCTGGCCTGGTTGTAATGTCTCAAAAGCTCCAGTATTTGTATTCAATCAATAAATGATGCTAGGAAGTGGATTTTACCTATTTTTTTTGTGCATTTTTTGTCATTTCACGTATGGACGTATCGACGTTCATCGCTGTCTTTTTACCGGGGAAATGATACTCCGGGCCCGGTTCTGATGTCTAAAAAGCTCCAGTATTTTTATTTAATCAATAAATGCTGTTTCCGGCTGGATTTTACCCCATTTTCGGGCAATGTTTGCCCGTACGCCATTGACGTTCATCGCTGTCTTTTCCCGGGAAAATCACCCCCCTGGCCTGGTTTTAATGTCTGAAAAGCTCCAGTATTTGTATTTAATCATGAAATGCTGCTAGGAAGTGGATTTTACCCCATTTTTGTGCATTAATTTATTGATTATTTTTTATGTGTCGCAGCTGTAGCTGCAGCAGCGGTTTTATAGCCATAAAATAGTTTTTGAGGGTTGGATTGATACGTTGAAGGCGCTACCAGAAAATGCACCGACCGCCACTGCAGTAAAGTTGGATTGAGGAAGCAACAACGAATCACTATTGTGATTATTTCTCCCTGTGTTTCAAGAATAAATACAGGGCACAACACAAGCCTGTCAAGACCGGGAACGAACATTTTCAGCACTAAATCGAATAAAAACATTTGCCAGAAATACGACAGGATATGCTCGACTTTCAGCATTAGCTTCGATGGCAATAGAAAAAAGGAGGAAAGAAAGGAGGATGGATATTGTTGGAGTAATCATTGGTTTGAATCATTATTCCAACAGATATTGTGTACAGTTAAAAAGAAATTTTGGTGAGTAAAATATGGCTATATTCCTAAATAATATTTCAATTGTATGAAGTTATTATTGATTATTTTTTATGTGTTGCAGCTGTTGCTGCAGTAGAGGTTTTATAGCCATAAAATAGTTTTTGCTGAAGGCGTCACTCGGAAATGCACGGACCGCCACTGTAAATATCATACCAGACAATACACATCCCGACGCCAAGAAAAACTGACTCAACACCAGTTTTTTTTCCCAAGAGCCGTCACCATACTTAACTTGAGTTCTGCTCCTAGGAGGACATAATCAAGACTTATTTACGTGATAGCTTATTCATGTTTACTACCTATCTATGTTGACTAGTTATTATATTGACTACTTATGTATGACTTATTTATAGATTATTTATTATAATATATTATTTATTTTTGGATTGTGTTTCTTGTTGTTATTAATACACTTCCTTACTTATTTATGTTGTTGAGTACCTATTATGTTGACTAGTTATTTCTTTATTACTTATTTATTGAGTTGTCTATTGTAATTTAGTGGTGGAGGGGGGGGGGGCTTATTACATAGCATGCCAGCAGAAAATCATACTATGATTGATTCTAAAAGCTGATTAGGTCAGGCACATTAATCGCTTATATTAATATTTTAAATGTAAGAGTTTGCATTTATAAATGCAATCTGTTTTTATCAACATCACAGTCATGCGCCAAGATGACACTCTTTTTTTACTTAATTAGAGCTCATCTAAATCCATATAAGTTACGTAGGGCTTGATTCACTACATTTATTGAATTGTATAAATGAGGATTTAGAATGTATGGATGTTTACATGAACATTTATGTTTACGATGAAATGGTGATCATTACCATTCTGAAGACAGTGCTAGACCCTCCTTGAAACTCAACTGGTCTGTTTCCTCACTAACTCTTATTATATGACCTGCAGTTTACATATCTATCCTCTTCCTGATTTTTGATTAAATTCTTGTGAACCTTCCATGTATCTGTGTCTCGTTTGATTTTGTGAATGTAAGCGTGAATGTTCAGATGATAAGCACACTCGCATCTCAATGAGAGGGAAATATGTTTTGATCTGATTTGTTTCCTGTGTATATCCACCTAGAAAGGTGAGTTTCGTTAATCCTTAAGACAATGCTAATACAATATATTTTTGTTTTTCTTCCCCTTGTTTAGCAGTAATGCTGTCGGCTGTGGTGAGTCTGGGTGAAATAACTTTTTGTATTGAATTGTATATGACTCCATTATGCACTATTGCGTTGTTAGACTAAACATCCTGAAGCTGTGTGGCCTTGCTAGTTTATTTTATTGATTTTTTTGTTATGTAGATGTATAAATGGATATACAGCTAGTTCCTTTGTTTTTTGTTATATATGCCGAAGACATTTAGGTTTTGGATAGAAAGAGGAAATGACACAGAGGTTCAGAATTCTAGTTGTCATTTTGTGGTTGTTGCATCTGGATGTGTTGGGCTACCCAGGAAAGATGAGCTTTTTATGTATGTTTCGCTCAAGCATCCCTACATCTGTGCAGACCCAAATAGTTTGGTATAGCTTTTCAAACTGGCTAGTACATTTCCAATTAAACTTGCAAATCATCCCTCTGTATGTCAAACATTTTCATTTACACAAAATAAATGTGAAACAAATGCTTATTTTTTCACCAGACAGAGCATGAAACTGAAATAATTTATCTTGACCCCAATGATTTGTATTGACATTGTGCTTAATGCACAGTAGATGCACTGTAGTCAAATGGCTGCCTCATCTCTGAGGCTGAGATGGGCTGCAAAATTTTTGAAATTTTGTTGGGATGCTTAAATTAAAATGAATAAAATGTCTGGGGCCTATTTAACAAGCCCCAGTGGGACATTTTGTGTCCTTGGACATAGAACTGAATTCATCTGTAACCAGTTATTGTTTGAGCCTTGTTTGGTCCGCTGTAGGTCAGTTGCATTATAATTTGTGAAGCAGATTAATTTCTGAAATAAGCAATATCTTTACATTAATCTTTGTATTTATTTATCCTGCTTCCAATGCCCTTGAAAAGCTAAAGCTAACAGCAGAGAGTGTTCGTGTTTGCTTATACTATATTTTGTGTGCCCAAATCTGTAAGGAGTGCAGGCTTGAGCTGCAATTTAATTTCATCAACCAGTGAGAAGAACCACTTTACCCTTGTGTTGCGTCCTTCTCATTTAGATGAAGTGTTTTCACAATCACTTACCTGTAACAAGTCCCCTACACCTACACACTTTAGAATACTGTGCATGCGATATAGGGAAGGCCATATTCCTTTGTACAAATCACTCTGTGCAAAGGGTACATCTCATTGTTTATGACGCTGCCATGAAGCACTTTCTACACACAAGTATATGAACCTATGAGTCACCTTGAATCCACAAATCTACATCGTAAACAACAAAGCCTTTTTAAGCTCATTTTCAGCAGTTACGTAAGCTGTCGCGGTGCAAACAGCACCAAGGCAGTCAATGAAGTCACAGAAAAATGCTAATATTTTAGCATTAAATCAATATAATCTCCCTCTTCATAAATCCCCATGCCAACCACCGATTCAGGGTGTCCCCCGCCTCTGGCTCAAAGTCAGCTGGGATAGGCTACAGCACCCCCCGCAATCATTGAGAGGATAAGGTGCTTCAGGAAATGAACGAATGAATGAATTTTTAGAGTCAGGCTGCCAAGTTGGTGAGTAGTTCGCCCATCAATCCAACAGTTGTGAGATAGAGGGTTTGAGTTTGCATGTTCCCCTCGTGATTATGTGGGTTTTCTCCGGGTACTCCAGTTTCCTCCCACATCGCAAAAAGATGCAGGATAGGCTGGTTGAGCAATCTAAATTGCCCCTAGGTGTGAGTGTGAGCATGAATGGTTGTCCGTCTGCTTGTCCCCTGCGATTGGTTGACCACCAATTCAGTGTGTCCCCCGCCTTGTGCTCACAGTTAGCTGGGATAGGCTCCAGCACCCGCTACGACCATTGTGAGGATAAGTGGCACGGAAAATGAATGTATATGTGTGTGTATGTATGTATATGTGTATATGTGTGTGTATGTATGTATATATATGTGTGTATGTATGTATATATGTATATATGTGTATGTATATATATGTATATGGGTGTGTATATGTATGTATATATATGTATGTGTGTATGTATATATGTATGTGTGTGTATTTATGTATATATATGTGTGTATGTATGTATACATATGTATGTGTGTATGTATATATATGTAATATATATTTCAGCAACACGCGTATTTATTTATATATTTATTCATGTATTTATTTATTAACTTCCCTATTACCTATCTATTTATGTCTAAAATGCCTTTCCTATATCTGCATTCTCACCTTCTTGCTACTGTAACAACGGCATTTCCCGAATACGGGATGAATAAAGTTAATAAATCAATCCAATCCACATCTCATCGGGCAAAAGACAGTCAGTCAGTCAGCCATAGGACATGCCGAGAGATAATCGACCGTCCACACTCCCAATCATACCGCCACCAGCAGGAATCCAGCCCACGCCTAACTGCACCAAAGTCAGGCGAGTGAACCTCTACACTACAAGGCGGTCAAATTGCAAATTTAAATGTTAAATCTAAATCGTAAATATAAATCCTCAATCTAAATCATAAATAAAAATCTTAATTTAAATGTTATGTATAAATCATAAATATACATGTTAAATCTAAATAATAAATCTGAATCCTCAGTATATATCCTAAATCGAAATTTTAATTGTCTTAACTAAATATTTAGCTAATATGCAAATTTAAATGACCGGTGCCTGGCAGTAGCAAAATAAAAGCCAGAGGTGCTAACGAAACAAACTGATCTCCCTCCGGCTTTTATTTTGTTACTAATTAAAATCTGGAAATGATGCCAATTTGTTTTCGACCGTTTACAAATGTGTATGTCGCACAATGTTTTTAAGGGATTTTTTAACAAGGTATTTTATTAATCATTCTTGACTTCTATTTCAAGAGCTCTTGAAACAGAGACACTGGGTCTACGTCCTGTAAAATGTTTTGTGAATGGTGCAATATAAATGGTTGCCTTTATTATGGCAAACAGGAAAAGCATTTGAAATAACAAGAAGATTCTGCCCTTAAAAAACACACTTTGAAACTAACAACGCTACAGAGAGGAGCAAACTTACTCCCCGCTTAAGAAAAAGTGGTGCTTCATGAATAATGTCATTTTTAGGTCAAAATTAGAAAACCACTGGAATGTGGCATTCAAGGAAATTCAGAATTTAGTTGAATCCATGCAACATAGGTGTAAAGCAGCTATATTATGAATTTGATTAAAAATGGGGAAATTCACTGTCTGGCACACTGTCGGTGCAAATGCGTATGCAGTTTTTTGGAAATAAATCTAATTAAAGTAAAAGGATTTGTTTTTATGTTGTTATTTTTTTAATCCATTTACTCATTTACTGCAATTGAATTGCAACAGCAAGGTGAATGGGAGGGGGAAGGGAGGTGTCATGTCAAAATGCAATTTGGTGAAATGAGAAGAGGAAGAAAAACGGCAATGAAAGACAGCAATGTAATTGCATTCTCTGTATCGAGTTCATTAATTGAAATGTTTTAGGATTAATTAAAGAGTCAGACACTATTGCTAAAGAAAAAAAGAAAAGAACTTGGGTAAGCGTAGAAATATGTTCACATGCTTCACAAAATGTAGCAGGATCTTGACTCTCACACAAATGAAAAATGTTTGCCACAAGCTTAAAAAGTGCACGTTTGACCAGAATTTGTTTTTTCATTTTCTGAACCGTGTTTTATCCTCACTAGGAGCACGGGGGGTGCCGGAACCAATCCTAGCTGACTTTCTGGCGAGCGGTAGGGGACTCCCTGAATTGGTGGCCAGCCAAACGCAGGGCACAAGGAGACCACCATATATATATATATATATATATATATATATATATATATATATATATATATATATATATATATATATATATATATATATATATATATATGTGTGTGTCCCTCAGAAAAATCATTGAGATGGTAAACAATTCTTTAAGAATATGCAACATTTTTGTATAGATTATTCATGTTTCGAATGGTAATCTTTATATCCAAATAATAAAATGATGTGTGTGTTCTAGCTAACATTTAGAGGCAAAGGGAAGTGATTTTTTTTTTGCTTTAAAATTTTCTTTATGATGGACCACAAATGTCATTCATTTTCTGAACTGCTTATCCTCCCAGGGGTCATAGGACGAATGTAAAATATGAAAATGAATTTAATCAATGAAAATTTTAAATCAAAATAAAACTTACTGAAAGCAACACAAGAACCGTTCTGGCTGTTCAGTAGAAGAGGGAAGTGCAATTAATAATAATAATAATAATAATCGGACATACGCCCTGTCGTCATTATCAACGGAGTACCTGGGAAGGTGCTCAAAGCCTGTGCTGACCAGCTGGCTGGAGTCTTCACAAAAATTTTCAATTGTTCCCTGCAACAATCAATCATTCCATCCTGTCTGAAATCTGCCACCATTATCCTTGTCCCCAAAAAGCCAACCATTGACAGCATGAATGATTATAGGCCTGCTGCACTCACGCCTGTGATCATGAAGTGCTTTGAAAAGTTGGTAGCCCGCCATATCAGGAATACAATCCCTCCCTCAATTGACCCTCACCAGTTTGCTTATAGAGCAAACAGGTCCACCGAGGATGCTATTGCCATTGCTCTTCATACAGCACTGAGCCACCTGGAACACCATGGGAACTACGTGAGGATGCTCTTCATTGACTATAGCTCAGCCTTCAACACCATAAAACCGGACATTCTGACTGACAAACTCTCCCACCTTGGACTATCCTCTTCAATCTGCTGCTGGAATTGGGGACAAAAACAATTTTACCAACCATATTCTAATGTGAAATTCCGTCATTGTACACTAAGATGGCGGCGCGCACTGACGCTGCGGCTCTAAGCTCTCCAGTTCGGTGTCGTTCGTTATGCCGATTAAACGTAGCTTATGGAGAAGCACCATCAATTTCGTCACACGCAGTTTCTGCGGGTGATGACAAGTAGGCTTTTTGTGTTGTGGTAATGACGGCATGGCCTATGTCCGATTATTATTATTATTATTACACCCATTTAATTGAAGCAATAGCTATAAACCCTGCCAACAATCTCTTGCGCAGTCTCCATTTTACATTTGTTAGACTTAATTGCAAGGGAAACATTTACTGTGATCCTTCACCACTTCACAGCTTCAACGCTCGCGGCTTCAGTACATCTCGTTTTTTAAAAAAAATCTTAAGTCAACTTATATGTTTTTTCCATATTTTTTTATCATTTCAAAATTGTGTACGCCGTATAACAACTTTTGTACAGGATGTTTTAAAGCACGTTTTTTGTACAACCGATCTCGTTTACCCATTTCAGTTCTAATCCGGATCGTCCCGGTCACTGGTAGCAGACGAAAACGTCATCATCGACTGCTAATTGACATGCTTTAAGCATGATTTGCGCATGCGCATTCCCATTTCACGCCTCCGCCTTTTTACCGTCAGGAAGCAATGTACCCAGACAGTCAAGCTGTCAGCGTCATACAGCAACATCTACAGAATCTTGAATTTAGTGCATACTGATAGGCCACCCCATCTACTTTGGAGAGAATTTTAGACTTTTTAGTACGCCCTACATAACTAAATATTTGCCGCGTTGCATTTGTAGGTTTTCTTTATCGCTTAATAAGGGGAATTGCAATCATTAATAAGGGGAGCAATTGGTTGACAGGTTTACAGGTAAGTATAAAAAAAATGTCAAAATCCACACTGAAACTTGCAAGCGGAAGACAGGAGATGAAAAGAGGGGATGAAAAATGGCAGAAGTCAGAAGTCAGGGCAGCGCTTCTTCGGCGCTGAAATGGGTGGCCTCAACGCTGGGTACGTATCCAGAAGAAGAATGGCGCGCCGAATACTGCAAACATCCGAGACGGCCATCGTACCTTCGGATTCCATTTCGCACCGCTCACATAAAGACTACGCAAAGCCTCTTCCAGCATTGATGGATTTTGAATCAGCATTGAAAATGCCTCTTAAACGTCCTGCATAGTGACCAAAATCACGTTGAAACTCGCAAGCGGACGACAGGAGATGCAAATTGGCGGAGGTCAGACGACCGCTTCTTCTGTGTGGCACTCAAGGCTGGGTCAGTATCCAGAAGAAGAATGGCACACCGAATAATGCAAACATCCGAGAAGGCCATCATGCCTTCGGATTCCATTTCACATCGCGCACATGAAGACTACGCCGAGCCCCTTCCAGCAATCTATGGAGTTTGAATCGGCGTTGAAAATGGCTCTTAAACGTCCTGCGTCATCTAATGCATCATAAATGAATCTACCATTCGTTACATAAAGAAGGAAGAAGTGAACATTCGGTACCCACGAGGAATAAAATCATCGTTAAAATGGAGAAGGCCTTATCGCAAGATGATTCCTCTGGATATCCACATGATTAGAAGCAAAGCCAAGACCTTATACGATAGCTTAGCTCCCGACAAAGACAATGAAGTTGAACCTCACCCTTGTTCCCGTGCCATCAGTTCGACTCCCTGGCCGTTCAAGGTCTGGACTGTGGAGGAGGACTTGGACTAAAACTCCCATTAACCTGTTTTTTTGGATGATTTATTTAAAATGGAGAGGAACTATTTTCACCCTCAGTACAGTATTTAAAGTATTTGCAACTTTTAATATATACATTATAATGATATATTATTACATTACAGTCTTTTCATGTGCTTATAGCTGTAATATTTGATAAATACACTTCTTGATAATTGTACCTGTGTACTTGTATTTCTGTATAGGCACGAAAACATCTATTAAAGTAGTAATAATAGGGGTGATCCTACTTCGCGTTTTTTTTTTAAATTATCGTGGCCATGTTTGTTCTACGCGATATCCGAGGGATTACTGTTCTTTAATTTTGGTAAAGAGTGAATACATTTTCTTCCTACTTTCTAGACGCTTAAGAGAATTAAAATGTGTTGTTTTCTCAGCAAAGACATTTCATTACATTTAAAGGTCTTTTTTTGTAATTTGGACACCAAACATTGTTTAAATTGGTTTGAGTAGTATTTTAGACAGGCTATATTAATTCACTCAACATATTGCATTTTATGACCTGTACAGATGAACAGATTGACTCACAACAACAACAACAACACAATGTGAGGACACTTTATTCTCTGAGTAAACTGTCAGATGCAGTATTTGGAGAACACTCTAAAGCAAGTTAGGCTCTAAAAATGTCAAATATGCTTGAAGCACACACTCACATAGTTTCAATGCCCTTCTGCACAAAGCCACTTAGAAACATACTGCAATTTTCATACAGCACAACAAAATAGTCTCAACATTTCACACTTTACAAATCCAAGGGGATATACGAAATAGATACAGGAGTAAAATATAAATCCATCTTCCTTTGCCACACACAGACTTATAGCATCAAATTACATTATAAATTTCTGTCATCAGGGAAAAAAATGACAAAGCTTTAAAAAATTCCTAAAAATGAATCCTCACATTATCAAAGAGCCAATGGTGAATAAATAACAAAAGATTTCCTAAATTAACAATAGGTTTAAATATCTTTGTTTTTTTTTACATGTACAAGTTACTCACTTCTGAAGATACATCAAACACATCATTTTTCACAGCAGATGGTTTGAAAATTGGCACCCCACGGGAAAGTTTTAAGTTTAAGAACACCCCTCCCTAAAAAAATAGTCTTAAGTTTCATACATGTGCTTTCTAAATATCAAATAAAAGGGAGCAATTAATATTATTAATGCTAATTTCAGTAAGAGTCCTTTGTTCCAGTAAATGCAATGACATCATACTCAATTAGCATTTGGAATGACTGTTTTTTACAGGTAACCATCGCCAGTTAATTAAAATTTTGTCCAAACTAACTGCTTGACCATTATAATGTTCTATATTATACCACAGCAAAACTATTTAGACGGAAATGTGATTTGCCGGTCTCCTTACACACCTCCATCTACGTATTGCAGACAAAGAAATAAATACACAAGACATTTGCTGTAGGAAAGAACACTTGATTTGCTCTATTGGGCACAAAAGTGTAAACATTTTTCTAAAGGTGACATTCATATCTTTAATTGGTAGCTCGGCTGTCAAACACAAGAGAGCCCCTTCACAACTGAGAGCGCAAGAATAACATGGGGTTGGTTATATTTGTGCTCACAGCAACAGCAACATGATATTCATAACTTCCTTTTTTGCTATCCCTTAAATAGAGACATTAGATGTATAAATACAGTGCAAACTTTGGATAAGGAACTAACTGGTTTATAAATAAATTGGGTTACGGAAAGAAAAACTACTTTTGTTAATGTAATTTTCGTATATCACTTTTACCAGTTTGTAAATTTTGGTTTTCGCAGTTCTTTTTCTCCGTGTAATCAATGACAACATGGGTCACACGTGCACATGAATTCTATTACAGTTCTTGGTAGGATGTCTGGCCCTTGCTTTCAGGCAGGAATGTAGGCAGTATGGCATGTCAAAACAAACACATTGTGTTATTTTTAAAAAAATCACAATTAAGTGATTTAATTTTTTTTTATCAATATGTTGCAGTATTGATTTTAAGCCCATGTCCAATGAAAATTAAAGTTTAATTTAACTTGGAAATGTATTGGATCTTTTCATTTCGCTGATCGTTTCCTCTTTATGCAAACATTTGAATTCAATTCGTAACCCAATTTGAAATCCAACATTACATCATATCACCCCCCCAAAATGAAAAACTAATTAGACCTGCTTGTTTTTAATTTGGTTAAAAATCACTTGTACATTACCTCTCATTAATCAATACACAAGAGATTTGAACTGATATCATATCAGCATAAATAACCTACAGCTAAAATACAATTCAAATGAGTTAAAGTTTGTTAAAAAAAGCAATCTATTTATCATCAGCGCTACACACACGATCCCAAAATACAGTAGTTGGCATATTTATGACAACTAGGCATCACCAATTCTGTCCTAGATTGCACTCAGCCCGTCTTGCAAAAGCATTCATGTACACAACCTTTACCTTCTTAAAATTCAGGACAACACTGATAATAAGTCTTTGTGTGTTTAGTTTTTTTCCCTGCACCTCCTATTCAATGGATTTCTGCCTCTGTCTGTACACACCAAAAAAATCTTAGTTCAGTCAAAAACACTTATCTTATTTAAGCGCATGGGAAACATTTCTTGAAGTCTGCCGTTGTATTCCATAACACTGGAAAAAGGAAAACTACATTGCTAAAAGTAAAATCCTTTCAATTCACCTTACTTGAGTGAGATGTATCAGACACATTATACAATATTTCCAACAAATGCTGAACTCCATATTCAAGTAGGTAGAAAGTGTTGGGTTGTAGTCTCCCAGCATACACTGAGAACAACATATCTGATTTTGAGTAATAGGAACTATAAATGGTTGTTCAAATTCAATTTAATTAGATAACCGCTAGATAACAAACAATTGACTTTCATTCAGCACTAGCACATTTAGCCAGTTATGAAAGGATAAGAAATAATATTACATTAGATTACAACGTGCCTTGTGTGCTTTTTGAACAGTGTTGTAGATGAAACAGCCTTCTCATTATCAAGGTATTGGCTAGCCTAAATGCAAATAGTTTTTTACATAACCTAGAGATTGTTTTCTCTGATCATCAGATGAGAGTTTTTGGATTAAAAATCCACATGAGGATTATCAATCCAATTTGATGGAGTGCAGAAGATACACTGTGCGCATTTTTGGTTGCTTGTCATCAAGAAACTATTTGCTGGAATGCAGACTTTAATCAAGAGAATTTTGATGTCCTTAAAAAATGATCATGGCTTCGTCAATTTTCTTGCTAATCAGTCACATGATTTTTAATGTAGGCCGGTGTCACATTGCCGAATCCCAGTAGGAAACGAAATGTGAATATTGATCCTCTCTTTGTCTGCTTAGGCAGCACATATAGTAGCTCCCAGGGGGCATATAACATGAAGGCGAGGGGCTGGAATTAATACGTCATTCTTTTGTTGAGCACATAGTGAATACAGTCGATTTCAGTAGCCTGTAACCAATGTGTGTCAAATCACACCCCCATTACAAAAGTGGGTATATCGGGGTTCACGGTCAATTTCGGCATATAGAGAAGACACACCCTAATATGCAAAATGAAGATGATGATGCACAGAATGAAATATTACTTGGAATAACAGTGATTTTGTCTTTCAGGATTGCCATCCACTTATAATCACAATGTCAAAATCACCACTCTATTAGAGACACGTACCGTAAGAGTAGAGAAGGTTAGGAATACACAACCCATTCTCACCTTAAGGAAATTTCAGTAAGCGCAAACGTGTTTTGGCAACGCATGCCTTGGAAAACACTGGAGAATGTAGAAGTATTTAGAAATGATTAGAAAACCCACTCTTATGCATGGTTACTATTGCTTTTACAATAAAAAGAACTGCATGATAAAATTTAAAATACCAAAGTACAATAAAAAAAACATTTACTTTTTTGTTTTGTTTTTATGAAACCAAATATTTAATAGTAAAAGGTAAACACTTGCTCCACCCTAAACGCTTTGGAACAGCAGTCATATTAAATACATGAATAAATAATTTGGAATTAAGGATTCAATCCCCTGTGTGTTCCGACATTCCTGTGTGGAGTTTGCATGTTTTCTCCGTGCCTGCGTTGATTTCTTCGGGTACTACGGTTTTCTTCCACATCCACAGAAAATGCCTGATCGGCTGGTTGAACACTCTAAATCAGGGGTGGGCAATTATTTTTTCTAGGGGGCCACATGAGAAACAGAGAACATTGTGGAGGGCCGGACCAAGACACGTCAAAACGTCCCGTGCATTGAAGTCCGTTATCCCTCGGAGAAATACGAGTAACTGGGCTGTGTCTCTGACATTGCAGCTCTCGTCCAAAGCCAAAGGAGAAAAAATCAAAACTTGCCACTTTATGTTGCAGCCGAAGCTCCAGGTTCCCCACAATATCCTCAATCCTTCTTGTCACGGTTCGCCTGGACAGCAGGACTTGCTCAAATGCTTCTTTTTCAGGGCATATTGGAGTCCACCTAGCACTCTTTGACAAATTCCCTTTCGGAGAATGTCGTACTGTTTTTAGCGATTTTGTGAGCTATCACAAAGCTCGTCTTGGTTGCTGCACCCCTGGATCCTTGACGCTTGCCAAAAAAATCTTTGCCACTTTTGTAGCTGAGCTAACAAAGCATCCGAACCCTTTCAGCATCACTACATTTTTTTGTATTTCTCTGCATGTTAACTGTGGCAATGCCGATTCAAATTATAATCCTTAAACACAGCGATCCTCTCTCCGCAAACTAAACATACAGCTTTACCACTGATTTCAGTAAATAAATACTTAGTCCATATTGTGTTAAAAACCCTCCATTCAACATCTGTTTTTCTCTTTTTACCATCACCCGGCGTTTTGGAGGGATTAAGTTTCCGTATTTGCCATTATGCATGTGAAGATAACAAAAAATAAAAGCAATGTCAGTTTAGTTCATGCATGAGGTATAATTAGAAATTGCGCTTATTTTGTCATTTCCAATCAACCTTACGCAGGCCGTAAAATGTCCAGGTCTGCTCCAAATTTTCCCTACATACGACCGCGAGCGTGAAAGGTTGTACGTCTCATTGTGCCCTGCGATTGGCTGGAAACCAATTCACGGTGTCCCCCGCCAACTGCCTACAGTTGACTGGGAGAGGCTCCAGCACCCTTGCAACCCTTATGAGCATAAGCAGTACAGAAAATGAATGAATGGATAATTTTGAATGTTCACTGACAAATTCTGAGTGAAATGGCTGTTTTCTTTGTTGGTATGCAAGTTTTTGTAAATGTTAAATTTGATCATTTCTATCCAATTTAAGTTTATTTTTCTGGTGTAACACAAGCTAACTTTGCTCAGTGAAATAAATAATAAATTATGTCTTGCTGGAAAACGGCCCTTAGGTATGAATGTGAATGGTTGTTTGTCTCCTTGTGCCCTGTGATTGGTTAGAAACCGATTCAGGGTCTCCCCGCCTACTATCCACAATTGACTGGGATAGGCTCCAGCACTCCCCACAACCTTTGTAAAGATAATCAATGATTATTTTTGGCGCTATTGCTTAACAGTCCTTGCATGTATGCAAGGTTGCCAAGCAACAAGAATAGACTACTACTTCTCTGTGTAATAGTGGTCACAAGTCATCCATTTATCACTGCTTGGAAGTTATTTTGGATTGACCAAATTGCCTATCTGTCAAAACTTAACACCTCCTCATATAATTTCCCTGAAGTTCTGTCTGCCAACATGTGTGCAGCAGAAAGGAGGCTTTATCAAGGCTTCTATGTAACTGACACTAGGGAATGATGAAATTGCACCAACTGACAGAAGCTAATGAAGTTACCTTTTCCCCCAGAGAGAAAGAAGCTAATCTAATGAATTCAGTCAAATACTAAAAAAGAGGATGGCACAGGTGTCCTGCTGTCATTTAATATTGAAATTCTCTTCTCCAAAAGACCGATGTCAAGCTTGAAGTTGCTATTAACTGGTGTGGTCGGATTTTAGGGCAACCAGATTTGATGTTGTCAAACAAGGTTTTTCTTGATCTGCCTTGCCTTTTTACTGGTACAAAACATGTTGGTGCGACCGTTAATCAATGAAATTCTAATAACAGTTTTGACTGCGGGTAACATACAAAGATACCCATGTGCAAAGTGACATACTGCAGCTGTGGTAATACAATGACCTTCTGAAACTTTTGAAATATTTACAGCATTTCCTCTTTTCTGCGTCCCAATGCGAGACTGTGCGTGTTTGACTGCTTTCCAGTTAATGTGCCCCTTGGGAGCATTTAGTTGGTCCACAATTACGCCCCTTTTCCCTTAATAAAAGGAAAACACACTCATGGAGGTGTATAGTACGTGCATACAGAACGCACCACATTGCACAATTGCTATTTCTAATTAGTTGACACCCATGTTACATTAAGGCTACAATCTAAGCCTATTATTTCAAATCACAGATATCATTTGTGACCATTTCCCACTCTGATGAAAATAGGATCTTACTGCACGCATGTAAACGTCAAGCGTACATATATGCCCTCTTAAAGAAGAATGGATTTCAGTTGATCCATCTGCTTTTCTTTATCTGCTTCTCTTCCACTGCCATGTTTGCTTCACAGTGATGAAGAACTCTGACTGTAGTTTCTGAGATTTAGTCTACTATACCTGGGTGAAGGAGGCGATGGGGGAGGATGGGAGGGTACAGGGGGGAGACACAGATCTATATCAGACACAGGCGAGCTACTGCCAGATTCCAGAAAGTCCCGGAAGGGCGATGGAGGAGTCAAAGCAATAAGCTCCTCATCCAGTTCCACCCTCCTTAGTGGGGAGTCCATAAGGCAGGTGACCAAGCCACCTCGCACTGGTGAAATGGAAGGGGGTGATTGGGGGTGAGGAGGTGGAAAAGGGTAAGGTGGATGTGGAAGAGGGACTGAGTGAACAGGACAGCCTACCCGGCGCCCCAAGCTGGATTCAGCAGAGGGATGGGGCTGGACATCGGCATAGGTGGTGAGGATGGGAGGTGTGTGGATCTCACGAGGAAGAAGATAGGGGTCAGTTGGGTGTGGCAGTGGTGGCGAGTGTTTGTGTGCCTTGGGGTGCGTGGGAGAAGACAACAGCATCATGGTGTTCAGCTCACTAATGTTAGCTGTGAAGCGGTTTACCACACAGCTGATCTGATCCATCAGGTTGCTTTGGCAACCCACCGGGCGACCCTCATAGATGATTAGACGACCATCAGCCCTGGTCACACTGGAGCCACTGCTAATGTGTCCGTAACTGCTGCTGCTGCTGCTCTGGCTGCAAGTACTGCTAGGATAGTTAGTGAGCACTGCCATCTGAGACCCCTCTTCAACACCTGCACCAAGTCTCTGGCTCACCGTGCTGATTGGGGAGGGCGTTTGTGGACGATAGGTTAGGGAGTACCTCTCCTCGGCTTCAGATAGGTCATACAGGTTCTTGTCGGCACCAGCGTCACTATGCGAAGGCAGGGAGGAAATGGAAGGGAGACAGGGGAGTGGCATATGTGATGACAGGTCAGCCCCTCCACAGAAACGCTCCTCAGAAGTCTTAGAAAAAGGCTTGATAACTGCTGTCTGATTGTTCTCTTTCTTCTTGATGTGGAAGGAAAGACGCTGCCACAAGTGGTTACCGTGAGAAGTGTTGCGCTCAGTCTGGGCCCAGGACACTGATTTGCCGTTCGAGCTGAAAAACAAGATCAATTTGACATAATAAACCTTAGCTCAAGGCCAAAGTCTCATTCGGTCGTTCATCCGTTGTTCGTTATTCGTCGTTCGTTCATTCGTTCATTCACTCACTCAATTTCCGAACCACTTATTTTCACTGGGGTCGCGGGGGGTGCTGGAGCCTATCCCATTTGACTGAATTGATGGCCAACCAATCGCAGGGCAGAGGGAGACGGACAGCCATACACATGCACACCTAAGGGCAATTTAGACTGTTCAACCAGCCTACCGTGCATGTTTTGGGGATGTGAGCGGAAACCTCAAAACCCAGAGAAAACCCACGTAAACCCGGGGAGAACATGAAAACTCCACACTCCATTCGGTCACTGGGCCGCCAGCAAAATTCTTTGTGAAATTCAAAAATTATTTGTGAAAAATTATTTCTTGTTTTTTTTGTGTCAGGGGGGTTGTTATAATTATTCATTCATTTTACTTCTGATCAATGTTCAATGCTCAGGTGATTTATTACAATAAATCCAATAGTAGTACAGTGGTTCCTTACGAATACTTCTACATATGAAATTTCCAAGTTTCCAAATTTTTGAAAGGCAAATTACTGTTCCAATATACGAAATCAAAATCCAAGTTATGGAATCCCCAAAAACGTAACTATATTTCCTGTGTCCCTCATTTAATTATGAATTTGTGCAATATTTCTACGTCCTGCTTGACAATCTCCCTAAATTGCGCTGGCCTCCCATTGGTTTTTCAACAACAACTCGCCATGTTTTTTTTTCGAGTAGACCCAATTACCCATCCATGACTGACGAAGAAAACCCATGCAAGCTGGGGATAACGTTGTGAGGACCGACTTGGGATCGAACCCTCGACCCCAGAACTGTGAGGTTGACGGGCTAAACACTCGTCAACCAGGCTGCTGACAACTTGAGTTGAATTGTGCTATAAAAATACATTTGAATTTCCTTGTCCCAAAGAAGTACACACTTTTCAACACAGTGAAAACCGCCTAAATGTCGGCATGTTATATCCTATTAAATGGCAAAACCAATTCAGCTCCAGCTGACTTTTCTTCTTCTATGAGGAGGATGTCACCATTTGGTGCTGCTGGTTCGTAGTTATTATGAAAGCACAGATCACGCAGTCGTCGAAATGGCACCATTGTAATTTAGATTTGGATTCAATTGTTAATAATTTGTGTGTATGTGAGTTAAGCAGACTTGGCTGTTGCTTGTCCAGAGAACAGCAGGCGCACCCCTGTTTTTCATTGATGGCCTGCATGCGATCAGTCATAAGGAGAGTATTCTGATCAAATTACTTTTCTTGAATTAAATAAGAAGGCCGGCTGACAAGTGGTTAGCTGTCAGCCTCACAGTTCTGGGGTCGAGGGTTTGATCCCAGTCGGTCCTCACTGTGTGGAGTTTGCATATTCTCCTCAGAGTTGCGTAAGTTTTGTCCCACATCCCAAAAACATGCAGGTTAGGCCGATGAGCACTCTAAATCGTACCCTTACGTATGAGTGTGAATAGTTCTCCATCTCCTTGTGCCCTGGGATTGACCGCCACCGATTTAAGGTGTTCCACGCCTGGTGCCTGTAGTTAGCTGGGATAGTCTCCAGCACTCCCCGCGACCATCGTAAGGATAAGAAGCTCAGAAAATGAATGAATGTATTTCATAAAGCATGCACTCCGCTGTGTTTCATCAGCGTGGGTGTGGCATGAGCAGTGCAGTGGTAATAAAAGTATGCTACCGTAGACAATATTAAAAATGGTGATTTTTCTTTTGCTAATGTATTTTCTTGCAACCATTTCTTGAGGATAAATCAACTTTCTAGGACTTCTAACATTCCGCTCAGATTTCGTCGAGTCACGTTTCTTGAGTTGCCGTGTGTACTTGGCCAGTTTATACACACAGGACAGAGAAAAAGGAAGTAAGATCCAAGCAACAAGTCATCAAAAACATCTATATATTGTTATTACAGATGGTGAAGCAACCAAATCGCTATCAAACATCAGTTTTGGTTGAACTCCCTCTCATTTCGTTTTTACATCAGTCTGTGTCTACATGATATCATTTCCAAGACCTGATGTAATCCGCTGCTAATCAAGACTGGTCTCTTTTCTACTCTCTTCAGTGGTTATCCAACATTGACTTTGTATATTTGATCTGTTGCTTATTGCATCGGATAAAATTTATCTTTGTTACCACTCCATTGTCTGCTTTTTCATTCAATGCACTTAGATTTTATCCCACTATTTAATTTTTTTTACTTCCCTTCTCGTCAATTCATTCTCATCTCTGCCTTTGCCGTGTCCCCATTAGCCAATTGTCGGCAGTTCACGTAAGGGTCAGAAGAACAATCGAGAGGGGGCTTCAGTAAATCAACCTTTCAGTCAGCACAAACACATACATTTTACACACACTCACCTAAGGGTCTCTGCAGTGGATCCTCTGCGTTTCCACAGGTTAACCAGACTAGAGGAACGGCTAGCAGCTGATGATGATTTGCCATCACCAACATGCATGCGCACCACTGTAGTTGTTGTAAAGGCACTGCGCACGTTTCGCTCCGGTTTGGCTAGAATGATGTATACCTTTAATGACAAAAAGTACAATATGTGATTATGACTATGACTGAGCTCCACAATAGAGGCAGAATATTTTTTGTATGTCGGGTTAGTGTGAATTCTTTTGCTGTGCAGTCACATCCCTCTGTCGATTTACATGAAGTTTACACTTTCACAGTATATGCACTTGTTGCGCAGAAAAATGTGAGTGTTCGCTGATGCATTGGTTTGGGTGGAATAAGGATTAAATGGTAAGTAATAAATAAATACAAATGAAATAATAAAGTAAAATAAATAAATAAATTCAATAAAGGGCGGCCCACTGGGGCGAGTGGTTGGCACGTTGGCCTCACAGCTCTGTGGTCCTGGGTTCAAATCCAGTTCACATCCACCTATGTAGATTTTGCATATTCTCCCGGGCGTGTGTGGGTTTCCTCCGGGTACTCCGGTTTCCTCACACATTCCAAAAACATGCAAGGTAGGCTGATTTGACACTCTAAATTGCCACTAGGTATGGGTGTGAGTGTGCATGGTTGTCTGTCTCTTTGTGCCCTGCGATTGGCTGGCCACCGATTCAGGGTGTCTCCCTGTCAGCTGGGATAGGTTCCAGCACCCCCCACGACCCTAATGAGAATAAAGCAGTTCAAAAAATAAAGATTAGATGAGAAATTCAATAAAATGAAAAAACTGCCAGATTTGTGAAATTACATTAATGCAGTAGTTTTCCTTTTTTTAACATGGTCGCAATTTGATTCATTTATTCCTTTAGTGAACCGCTTTATCCTCATTAGGGTCGTGGGGGGTGCTGGGGCCTATCCCAGCTGATTCTGGGCCAGAGGCGGGGGACACCCTAAATGGGTGGGCAGCCGATCGCAGGGCACACGAAGACAGAAAACCACTCACTCTTACACCTATACTTAAGGGGAATTTGGAGTGTCCAATCAGCCTACCTGCATGTCTTTGGAATGTGGGAGGAAACCGGAGTACCTGGAGAAAACCCACGCAGGCAGGGAGGACATGCAAACTCCACACAGGTGGACCGACCTGGATTTGAACCCATTAGCTCAGAGCTGTGAGGCCGACATTTTGCGGAGATATACAAATAGTAGCGTGAGATAAATTAATGGGCAATAAGTGAGATATTCTTATATAATAGTAAATGCAAGAATACAAGACAAGTTGTTCAAAACTTACCTTTGGTACAAACATGCAACAAAGTGCCACTGTGGCGCTGAGGCTGACACTAAAGCACATGGTGATAATTTTGTAGTTGGAGCCAAAGTAGATGGGCACAAAGGCCAGCCATATAATACAGGTGGTGTACATGGTAAAGGCAATGTACTTTGCTTCATTGAAATTAGCAGGAACGTTGCGGGTCTTCAAGAGAAAAACAAGCATGTATAAATATTTATAGTGGTTATTGCTCAGTTGTTTTCCCTTAATTAAGCCATATTTATTAGATACTATCAACAATTAACTCTGGCAAATTCTGTCATTCAGTAGTTTCCATTCGGTATGATAATGATCAAGAACAGCCCATGGCGCTGGATTGTTCTGGGGAATTTATTGTCCTTTCACTCTCTTTTTTCCTCACACTTCTGCTTTTGAATTCTGGAGAAATTTGGTAGCTGCAGGCCACAAGTAATCAAACATAGACTTTAATTTGCTGCCTTTAGGGGAATCACATTTCCCTTATTGGTTCTAGTTAAACAGTCAACAGCACTTCATTTCTTTTTATCGGCCTGAGTGAGTTTTAGCATGTGAACAGACAAGAATTCAAACATGACATGTACTTCGAGGAAGATTTTGGTATGGTGACTAAACCCCTATTTTTGATGTTATACAGCAGACCAGGGGTCGGGAACCTTTTTGAAAGAGAGCCATAAACAATTCCTATTTTCAAATGTTATTCCTTGAGAGCCATAATCACAGTTTAAAAGTCAAAATACATGAAAAAGTGGGACATTTTTTAGTCATTTTACCACTTTTAAAGTACAAAAAGTCTCTGAGTTCTTTTGGCAACATTGTAACGCAGTTGCTAATCAATGAATATCAATGACTTCAATGAGTATCGATGAGAGTATGGATGCAGAAGACTTCGGGACTCGGCTCTCTCACTGCCGGTTTCCGTATTTTAGCTCAGAGCCATATGCACCCATCAAAAGAGCCACATGTGACTCCCAAGCCACAGGTTCCCTACCCCTGCATTAGCCGGTGGTGCAAAGATATTATGCCACCAAACCAAATGTCATCCTAAATTATAAATAAATATTCAAGCAATCAAAAACCTAATTCAACTGTATACATACTATGCAGGAACAGTAAGGAACAGTTACTACCTTGAAGGCATAGAAGGTACAGCTGAGGATGAGCAGACCATTGTATCCCAGAGGGGCAACCACACCAAGGTTATTAGTGTTGCAAATGAGATTGACTTGCCGAATGTTTGGGTAATCATGAATAACCTGTGAAGCGAAATAATGTTTCACATATAAAAAACTTTTTAATGAGAATTCATTATTTGCAACAGAGAGGGCTGAAAAACTCTAACCTGGGGTGTTTCCATGAGAAAGAGTGCTACAATGATGCCAAGTTGTAGAAGTATGAGCAGGAAGGCAATGATGAGCTGAGCGCAGGCAGACATGAAACGAGGTTTCTTTGTACATATTTTCTTTTTGCTTCCGGCCAGGATCCGTGCAATGCGGTTGGTCTAGGAGCAGAGACAAACTCTTTTCATGCCATTACCATGGGGTCCTCTGACTTTTTCCTCTATCTTAACCCAATTTATCGCCCGCTACGTCACACTTAAGCTGCAGGACAGGCTTTTTTAGTGTCTGTACCCAGACCACATAGAAAAGTTAGAACCAAGTTGCAAACACAGAGTTTTATAGTCACCGATATTCTAAGTTGTGGACTCAAAAGCTCAGGATATTTTGTAATCCTCACCTTGGTGACCAAAGCAGAATAACTCATTGCAGGTGACAGGCCAATTCCCAGACGTTGAAGGTAGCAATGGATGACATGAGGTTTGGCAATTAGGCTGAAAGTGCACAAGTACCCGAGGCAGATACCGGCCAATATTATATAGCACAGCTCTCTACTGGAGGATTTCACCACAGGAGTGTCCCTAAACCTAAATGGGTAGAAGTATGGACAATTCCGTTAAGAAGATTGCTTTACCATTCAGACATACATAGACCTGTAGATTCTGTACATTGGTGGACGATAATTCAAATTCATTGTTCAAAATATTCATTTAAAGGAAATTTCAACAGTATACACTGTTGTCAATAATATATTTTACCTAATGAATATGGCAGTAACAAAGAGTGTAGCCATAAGTCCAAGGCAGGAAAATACCACAGCCGCAATGGGTTCAGGGTCTCCCCATCGTAGGTACTCCACTGGGATAGGATCACAACCTGGTTGAATTGGAACACAATTGTTAAGCATCAATTCATAAGGCCATTCAAGAGATGACTATCAAATGTTCAACAGGCTGGAAATATTTTTTTCATAGAGCGAAATAATATTGCTGCGATCGGCTGGCCACTTCAGGGTGTCCCCCGCCTCCAGCCTGAAGTCAGCTGGGATAGGTTCCAGCACCCTCACCCTTGTGAGGATAAGCGGTTCATAAAATGAATGAATGAAGTAATACTTTATTTCATTTTGATGATGTGTCATAGTACAAAAAAAACGTTGAAAGCCAATAATTCCCAGATGAAACAACTCTTGCAGGCATTTTAATACTAATTGTAACCACTAAAATCCGAGTATTCTAGATTGCCCTGCCTACTTGTGACATTGCGCTATGAGCCGCTATAGACAAAAGCCGCTTTAATAGATTGAAGAGGTGAAAAAAGCTTTGTCTGGTCTCACACTCAGGAAGGAGAAAGATAGGAACAGAATGAACAAGTACTGTAACTCTACTGAGTAGCATGTACCTATTTCATTTTAGTTATTTTGCAGTTACTTCGAGTGTATCGCATGCGTATAACGGACATAACAGTCATTATATAATGGCTGTGGTCGGAAGAGTTGTCATTGTTAGGGTTAACCATTACTTTATTCATTAGAAAAGGTCTAAGAAAATTGATATTTGAATAATCAAATATTTTGGGTAATCCTATAAATGAAGCCTATTTCTACTTACTAATTTCTGTCCCTTTAAGATGTATGTATCTGTGATTTGTAACTATGCAAGTTGATGGAGAACAAATATTGTCTCCCTTTTTAAAAAAATGTTTATTGTAATATGTAGAAAAACTTTTCTTGCACTTTGTTTCCTAACTGTTGTCACTTGAGCTTTATTAACAGCAGTGCCACACAAACAAAGGCCGTTAATTAAAGGGACAGCTGTAATTAAGGCAATTCTGCATGGTTGCTGAAATTATTCATCTAGTTCAGATCTACAGTGATGTAGCAACAGCTGCATGCGTCAGTCAATCTGTTTTCCTGGGCATTTGTGTTGCTTGCTCACATTTTCAGTTGCTTATTCTCGCCATCCATTGGTTTGATGCAAGTCGTTTTCATGTCTGCATTCTGAATATCATCCTCATCCTCATCATCATCATCTGTCCGTATCAGTACTACTACTCTCTTGGTCTTTCTAACATGCTTGAAGACTGCACCATTAATTTGCATAATTCCTATTGTATTACTGATCCCTTTACATTGCCTCAATGGCTAATCTGTTCCTATTAGTATTAGTTTAGATTAAATTCATTCATCTTCCATACCGTCCTTCCTCGAAAGGGATGCCGGTGTTGCTAAAGCCTAAACCAGATGACTTCAACCGAAAGGCAGACTACACCCTAGACTGGTTGGGAGTCAGCCGTAGGGCACACAGAGAGAGAAACAACCATCCGCACTAACAGAGAATTAAGCCTGCACCTGCCTGCACCGAGGTCAGGCGAGTGAAACTCTACACCACGAGGCGGTTTTAGATTAGATTAGATTCAAACTTTATTCATCTCGTACTCAAGAAATTCAGTTTGTTGCATTAGCAACAAGGTGAAAACAAAGACACAGGAAAAGACTTAAATGAAATAGATAATAAATAAATAATTGTGCCCTGCGATTAGCTGGCCACGGATTCAGGGTGTCCTCCGCCTTTGGCCCGGGGGTCAGCTGGGATAGGCTCCAGCACCCTCCGCGACCCTAATGAGGATGAAGCAGTTTAGAAAATGATATGAGAATAAATAAATAACCCAGGACCCCAGAGCTGCGAGGCCTCGGCAGTTAGGGCACTAGCATGACACTAGGCTAGTGTATGTTATGCTAGCCGCTAGCGTGTTTTTTTAAGGCAGGCTGAACAAAACTAAGTTTGATAGTGCTTTACTGAAGTAAAAGGTACACACGTTAATATAAGTTAAAGCAGTTAAATATCTACAAAACCGTCAAACTCCTCATGTTCACATTTAGTAAAAAAAAAAGTAATCATTGCCTCTGAAAATTTCTTCTTGAACTTAAACAATGCTGGTGTATTGCAGAAAGATAGAAATTCAGCAGTTACTAAAAGATATCTAATTTCCAGGCTATACATCGTATAAATTGTCTTTAAAATGAAGGGTTTGGAAGAATATGTCCATACTGTAGATGATTTCAGAATTTACATCCAAACTTTGTAACTCTGAAAGTTTACTGACAAAAGAAGAACCTCAAAGCCCAAAACTAATCCCATCTTTTTGCTTATTAGCTTCTCTAGTACTTTTGGTGGACTCCATTTATCTCCATTCCTGTGCTCAAATTCATGTTTGGAACATTTTCTAGGATGTATTTGTTGTTTTGTTCTTTATTTCCTTCAAAAATCACTGATTTTATTCAGCCTTTAGACAGCAACCCGTTGACGGCCATGACCATGGCCTCTCATTGGTTTTTCTTCTTTGGTTCTCCCACTCGAAGTCTTGCTATTTCTTTTTTATCAAGACAGTGAAAGAAATCCCATTTGTAAAAGCTTTTCTGCACAGCTAATAAATATCATCACCTTCTTTCACTAAACTTAATGTTAGGATCTACAAGTAGAACCCTTGTTGAATAAGGTAACCTAAATATTCATATGATAAAGTGCAGTTGTACATCCTTATGAACAATAACCACACCTGCCAAGTAAGTACTGTCACAGGAACACAAAACACCTAATGACACCATCCTTTGTGTTTCTCCTCTATTCTGTGCAATACGCCAGCTCCAATAAGTGAGGAGACATCTGTCTCTGCCACTGAAGCTCAATTTGAATTTTCACCAGGTTTCTATTCATGTTTTAATCATAGCAAGGCAGGCAATATAATGAGCTGCTGAAAGAATAACAAGGCAATATTCTTGCTCTTTGAAAGCAGTGGAGTAGAAATACATTTTCACGGCAGCAGAAATATGTCTGCATTGGAAGCTCCTCTAAATGGAGAATAATTAAAACACTGGTGAGAGCATTGGCAGCAAATTAAAAAGAATCTGTAGTAGGGCTGCCGTGGAGGGTGGAGAACATACAATAATATGAAGTCATGGCTAACTGGACCAGAGAAAAAATATTGATTTAATTACAGGGAACACAGTTTATCACTGACATCAGCAACATTACTGAAATACTGAATACAGTTACACAGAAACTTACCTGTCAGGTCATCAGTGGGCCACGAACCCAGGTCGCAAGCTCGGCAGGTATACTCATCAAACACAAACTCGTTTTCTTTACAGGGAGTGCACGTCCAACAACAGCTCACCTCACCTTTACGGATCACCTAAAAAAAAATTACTGCGTAAATATATGTCACCATTCACAATAGAAACAGAAACCAGCTATTTATCCACTGCACATACAGTAAATGTGTTTTCAAGAAAGCAATTGCAAAAAAAAGTCATTGTTATACTAAGAAAAGTATTCCTCAAGACACCATTCTTAGCCATTTATTGATCGGTTATCTTACCTTAATTTGTCCTTTGTCGCAGGGTTCGCTGCAAACAGATTTGATGGCACCATCTTTGCTTGACCAGATTTCATCATCGTTTATTTTCAATCCACTGTTGTCCCAACTACCAACATTAATGTAGTCATAATAGTCATTCCCCATCTTCTTAAAATTCATGATTTCATACCTAAGGAGAAAAAAACATGCTTCTATCATTGTCAAAATCAAACATGCGTGGCTCTATTTTTGTAGATGCTGCAACTGCAACTGAGAAAAGCACAAATGCAGGGGGATCCTGTGCAAAATATGAATGAATACCGGCCAGGAGAGTCTCCATTTTCGTCAAAGAGGATTCCCTCCCCAGACACTCCAGTGAAGTTAGTTTTCATCAGAAAGTCCAGAAGTGTAGCGCCATCAATAGGTCTCATGGCATCGCACAATCCCTTCAAATGCAGAGAGTCAGACTGATGATTTACAGAACCTAATTTCTCACCGTGATGCAGGCAGAATATTTTTTGCATAACTCACCTACTAAACTCATAACTACATTCTTTTGTATGTATACATACATATTTAACAGTGAAAAAATGGCTTAGAGGAGTTTTGGTTTTTGAACATACGAACATCGTCACAAGAGAAAATCAGTCTCATTATACAGGCAACTTCTCATCACAAGTGAGTGAGTAGTTAGCATGTCGGCCTCACAGTTCTGGGTCGAGGGTTCAATTCCAGGTCGGTCCTCACTGTGTGGAGTTTGTATGTATGGGGCTAGGCTGGTTGAACACCCAAAATTGCCCTTAGGTGTGAGTATGAGTGTGAATGTTTGTCGGTCTTCCTATTGGCTGGCCACTTATTCAAAGTGTCCCCCGCCTGGTGCCCATAAGATAGCTAGGATAGGCTCAAACACCTTCACATCCCTAGTGAGGGATAAGCAGTTCAGAAAATGAATGAATCAGCACCAGAAATGCTTCAATTTTGGCGTATCTGAGTGTCTCAGCCACCAGGCGTGTGGCATCAAGCTCTCTTTAGCCTTGTCTCCCTGTCTCAGTATTCCGCTACGTGTCATACAAGCATCTGGCATCGACATTGCTACCCATTTTCTCATATTTGCGTTAATCGCTAGGATTTAGGTCTTGTGGTATAGTTTGTACATGAATCAAATTGTTTTTATACTTTTAGTTTTTTCCAGATGATTTAGCCTTAGAATGATGCATTGAATTATTCTATAGCGGTAACATGGTGGCTTATGGGAAGTGTTGCACAAATTAACTGGAATTCACTTATACTTTGTGCCGATTGTGTTTGTATCATAAGCGTCCACCGTGAGTTATAATAAGTTGTTTCTGGAGTTTTTCTCAGCATGGTTAATGCAGCTTTATTCTTTGCCTGTCATTAATTTCATCCGGGAAAGTTACTGAAGTCAAAAGAAGAAGCGTATTCTGTTATCAAAGTGTTCACGAATTTTGCTATCGCCCAGCTTGATGACATTTTAGGAAAATCATGAAAAGTTGTCAAAAGCAATCGTTGGTGGATTGATATTTCACCAAATGTAACTTAATTTACATGCGTGTGTATGTTTACGGCGGCCCGGTGGAACTAGTGGTTAACGCGTCAGCCTCACAGCTCTGGGGTCCTGGGTTCAAATCTAGGTCACGTCTACCTGTGTGGAGTTTTGCATGTTCTCCCTGTGTGGGTTTTCTCCGGGTACTCCGGTTTCCTCCCACATTCCAAAAATGCATGATAGGCTGATTGGACTCTCTAAATTGCCATTAGGTGTGGGTGTGAGTGTCCATGGTTCTCTGTCTCCTTGTGCCCTGCGATCGGCTGGCCACCGGTTCAGGGTGTCCCCCGCCTCTGGCCCGTAGTCAGCTGGGATAGTCTCCAGCACCCCCCGCGACCCTAATGAGGATGAAGCGGTTCAGAAAATGAGATGAAAGAGATGAGAGGTGTATGTTTACTCAACTGACAACTATTTGTCTTCCCCTACGTCTCCACCTATGCACCCCAAACACCATCCATCCTAATGGAAAATGTGTCAGCATGTCTCATTAATTTTAATAGCTGGATAAATAATTTTACAATTTTTAAACGAATTACTGCTTTTACATCTAAACTGCAATCAATCAATATAATTGATTCTTAATGTACATGTAATTTAAGTTCATTTTCAAAATGACTGCAAAGACTACATTTAAACTGGTAAGAAGAGCAACCACAATAAAAACCAAAAATGCCTTTGGGTGAAAAACAAGCAATTTTACGCTTGATAGAACATAGAAAATCAATGAGAGCCACTGTAAATCACTGACCGAATAGACCAATTTGAAACAGCCCGAAGAGTGAAGAAACAACTTGTATGGCAAGTGAAGAAACAACTTGTATGGCAAGTGATATATTGGATTGGATTGGATAACTTTATTCATCCATACATAGAACAACTACAAGAAAGACTGTTCCCAATCTTAACAATTTTCAATCATTTGACTATTTAAAATTTTCTCAAAGTAAGTCCACGTTCTTCATTCTCATTCTTAATGTACATGTAATGATCGTCATCATTGTCCTCTTCTTCCTCACCCCACGATTTCATCATTTCGATGAGATTCTCATTAATTTGGGGATTGAGTGGCTCATGAGCACAACCCCATCGTCATGTCTGAGAAGCTTAGCTTGCCTAGCTAGCACGGCCTTATCTATGGCTCCGTGATGAACCTCCTCAGGCGTCCGCCTGGTTATCGTGGGGGAAATCCAATGTCTGCTGTGCTCCCCCGCGGCATCTTGTCTGCTCAGAGACCTATTTTCAGATAAGGCCGATGGTGTCCACCCAGTGCTCGCAAAAGGAAATCCAATGTCCAACGTCTCGCCGTTTTGTCCGCCCAGAAAACAGTATTTTCGGATGAGGCTGATGCAGTGCACCTGGTGCTCGCGAGAGGACATCCCATGTCCGCTCCGCTTACCCACGGCATTAGCTTCTTTTTGAAAAGTCTGTCTTGAAAATGGCTTTGACAGTAAATCTGCAACTAAAACCATTTCTTCTCCTTCGGCCATTGTGGATTGACAAAACCGCTATTAAATCAACACAGCAATGTATTTGCTTGTGCAGCTCGCTTAGAGATGCAGTTGATGTTTCTGTAGACCTTCTAGATGGCGTTGGTGTCACCAAAACAAATTTTGATTGGTTAAAGTAACTGTCTGACCAACACTTATTTTATGTGATAGAGCCCGCAGAAGTGATTATGAAGGCCTCCGGGTAGATTTCTGATCCTGGCAACAAATAATAGGTGAAATGTGACTGGTTAAAGGAAGAAATATGAAAACACAATCTGGAAGCAGCACAACCAAGGGAAAAGCAATGGAAGGAAGCTGAAAGATAATTCGGAATTATTTAATAATGATTCATGGAGGTAATATAATTAAGATCGTTCTATATTTTTTAGACCACCAAAGAATGTCTTGGGCTCCAGCAACCCTTGCAAGAATACGCGCAATGGATGATGAATGAATGAATGTTTTGGATGAGGTGCCTGTAATGATTGCAATTTTATAAGAATAGTAAATCATCATTTTGATAACTTTATATGAAATTTATTCTCTACATGCATGCAACCACAGCTATCTTGTGAGTCAATCTGTTGTATGCCTTTATCATATATTAAACAGCACCTACCTGATAGCCTGGGCACAGTGCCCGTTGCATGTTATGCAGGCCATATGCCATGGAATAAATGGCATTGATGACAAACCCCATCTTAGTGTCCTGGGCATATTGCTGCCGAAGAGATTCTCGTTCTGTGCAAGTGGAGGAGGGGTGTGGGGTTTGAAGAATAATTGAATGAGAAACATGCATATATGACAATAACTCTTCATTTAATATTACCCTCGGTATTTTCTATGAATTATAACAAGGTTTTCTTTTCATACATCAAAGACCACTCAAAAGCCACTTCTCCCTGGCCTTTTCTCGTTTCTTTTTGTCTCCAGTTCATTTGGATTTCACATCCCATTTCATTTGCATACAGGAGTGATCCCTTTCAAGTTGTGCTCACACAGTAATTTACCTATGAATGCAGCCAATGAAACAGGAAGGAATGGGAGCTGCACAAAAAAGGGGCTGATGCTGGAACTACAAGGGACAGCTGTGGTAAAAAGATTTCTGTCTATCCAAAAACCATCTACTTTTAAATCCATCAATTGGGGAGAGCTTTATTCCTAATAGGGCCCAACAAAACACTGTTTCCTTTAAATAAAGCATACCTCTGGTGTACAAATCATATTTATGGTCTGTGAAGAGAAATTGGATACAAATGTGAGATTCAAGTTATTGTACAAAAGCTCACTGGAACTTTGTCTGAAACAACCATGACATCTCATGTGCACAGTCATACTTGTTCCTATTATGTCAGCAGGGGGCACTGTCACAAAGTGGCATCCTGAAAAGGCAAATCTGGGGCTGATGGGATCTACTCTGTAAATTTTTGACCTGTCATGCCGCAATTCAAAGCATATGTTGGCTGTCTCTAACAAGCGAGAAAACAAGGATAATCCCTGTTTTTGCGTGAACAGAATATTCTTGTTGATTGCAAAAATATATGTCAATAACAACAACCTGGCATATCACACAATAGAAACTAGTGCTTGTGAGAAAAACCCAGTCAACAACATAACATGACACCCGTTCCTAATATGGCACTGTAGATGAAAATTAATCTTCATCTTCTTCCGCCTATCCGAGTCCGGGTCACGGGGGCAGCAACTTCAGCAGGCAAGACCAGACTTCCCTCTCCCCAGCCACTTCATTCAACTCTCACTGTGGGCGACTCCAGAGTGGAAGAATGTCCAACCCCCCTTGAAAGATTGGTACCAGAGCCCGAGCTGTCTGTAGAGATGAGCCCGAACACATCGAGCCGAAACTTCTCACGCAATAGCTCAGTCACTTTCCCAACCAGAGAGGTGACGATCCATGTCCCAACAGCCAGTTTCTACAGCCGGGGATCGGGCCGCCATGGACCCCTCCTTTAGCTACCACTCAACTGTCCGCGGACCCGACCTCTTTGGCTCCTCCCACAGGTGTTGAGCCTATGGGAAGGGAAACCCACATAACTTCTTCGGGCTGTGCCCGACCAGGCGCCATGGAGGCAGGCCTGGCCACCATACACTCGCCATCATGCCCCACCTCTAGGCCTGCCTCCAGTGGGGCCCCAGTGACCCATTTCCAGGTGAGGGAAAATGTGCTTCATTCATGTAACTCGTCATAAGGGGCAATGTTCCCTCTAATTTTTTGTTTGTCTGGGCAGAATGACAACCTCCCTGAGCACACTGAATATGCGTGTGAGCAACATCATCATTGCTCGCTATGGGCACACACCAGTATCACACCTGCCATAAGCAGGTGCATGTCTATGACACATAAATGATTTAGTAATAATAAAATGTAATGATTAATATCTATGAATGGGCGGCCTGGCGGATGAGTGGTTCGCGCGTCGGTCTCACAACTTAAAAATAAAATAAAAATAAAAAATGGGATTTTATTTTGTGCGCTCCATATGATTTGCTGTGCGCAGAGAAGACGAGAGTAGTGCGCAATTGTGCACACACGCAGCTTAGAAGGAACATTGATAAGGGGTCTTCTGAGTCATTCTTTGTCTGGTCCCTCAGCCATGGCCCCACCAGGGTACAAGGCCCCAGTCAACATACCCTCTAGGATAATTGAGACACACAAATCCCACCAACATGATAAGGGGATAAAAATTAATCTGCGGGATAATTTTGGCAAATACAAAACCAGAGAATTTTTTTGCAGAACACCAGAGGTACGCTTTAACACTACAATAATAAACGCACATCTACGTATGAAGCCACTTCCAGTACAATACTGATACATTTTTACACTGTCTAGTTGGATTAAAACCACTTGCACATACTAATAAAAAAAACTAAACAATATGTGGGATGCATTTGCTTTTGAGTGAAAGCATCCAATTTATTTAAATATCATGGTAAAATTGCTTGTACTAATAATGACCCAAGCTGTCATACTCACTACCGCAGGTGCGATTATACTTAGGGCTCTCCTGTGGGTGGCCCTTCAGTCGACAGTGGAAGCGATGTTGCCAAAATTCTGTAAACCAGGGGTTTCTGAGGTTGTTGTCAGGGCGCAGTTTAAGGTAGTAGTCATCAAACCATTTGACATCAGCAGACTGGAGCTTTATTGTTATGCCACCGGCAGCTTCCTTCACGTAACCATCTGTCACATCATACCTGTCCGCCCATCCGTCACTGAGAAGACAAAAACAGAGTGACGAATTACTCCCAATATTTTGGCATATGATGTATTTTGAAATGAATATTTGTAAGTGAACATGATTCTACATTGTACTTATACACCATGGACCTCTGTGGTAATGACACTTCGATGCTGACAATAGCCGACTTAGGGACTCTATTACAACTGTCAGGCCACGCTTTGAAAGATTTGAAATAACTTCCATAGTGTGAATATAATGAATCTCTTATAATGCCAGCAAATAAATCCAACAACCTGTCACCTCAACTTAGGGTTTGGCACATTACAATACCAACAAAGGTACAGCCTCTCGCATGGCACATTTTGCTCAAATTTGAGACGTTTGACAGTTGTCTTCCAGCTGGGGCTTTGCTGGAGTAAATATTTGCTTGGAAAAAAAACACCACAGATATAGCTGCTTGTTTATATCACTCAGCGGGTCAGCTGTAAAATGGAAGCATTATGGTACATCATGTAAATCATAGTACACTCGATACAGACCTTCAATATTTCTTTCTATAAAACTGAAAACACAAACTCATGGATACACGCACACATGCATAAACTTAGGGTATTCAGTCAATCACATGTTTTGACATCAGCTCACCACCCCAAATGAAGAGTCGTGTGGGGTGCCAGACAACCATTCACGCACACACTCATACCTAGGGGCATTTTGGAGTGTTCAACCAGCATCCATGTATAGTCTTAGGGATGTGGGAGGAAACTGGAGAAAAACCACGCAAGCCCAGGGAGAACATGAAAACTCCACACAGGAAGGTCTGAATCTAGGATTGAATCCTCAATCGTAAAACTGTGAGCTGTGGGCCGCCCGGCAAAAAATACAAATAACCAGATTGTCGTGATGTAATATTTTTTATTTTTTTTATTTTTTTGTGTTGATTGGTTCTCAATAGGGCGGACCGGTGGGGCGAGTGGTTAGGGCGTCGCCCTCACAGCTCTGGGGTCCTCGGTTCAAATCCAGGTCATGTCCATCTGTGTGGAGTTTGCATGTTCTCCCTGGGCCTGCATGGGTTTCCTCCGGGTACTCTGGTTTCATCCCATATTACAAAACATGCATGGTTGGCTGATTGGACACTAAATTGCCCCTAGATATGACTGTGAGTGTGCATGGTTCTTTGTCCGGAGTCAGCTGGGATAGGCTCCAGCACCCTCACGACCCTCATGAGGATAAAGCGGTTCAGAAAATGAGATGAGATGAGAGATTGGTTTTCAAAGATGCAAATATGGTACAGTCAATAAATGAGGGGCAAGAGTCATTAAGAAGCACAAAAGAACAACAATATTCTTTCTACAGCCAGACAAGTCAAGCAAGACAATTATAGCTTCCTCTTTATTCCTTTAAATTTCCTCTACTTTCTTTAATCATCTTGTTTTGCCCCTCTTTGTTTCTCTTGAAATTATCTTTCCTAACACCTAACAGGAAAATCTTGTAATCGATACATTTTCACATTTACGACTTTAAAAATTGTTATTGCCTACATGGATTGCAACAATACGTTTTTTCAGGGAAATCTCATGTTGTGGTCACTTCAGTTTGGCATGCTACTGTGTATGGGATGATTGTTGTAACGGTTGATAAGAATTGTTCTTTACTTCAGGTGTGTGCTTGGCAAAGTCTAACATGGAAGAGCGGATCTGGGATTCATTCAAAAAGCTCATCAGTGGAAAAGCAACATCACATCACTGCCGCATAGACAGCTTGTGTTGTTTTTAGATGTAAAAATGCATGAGGGGGAATAATGGCATGGCAAAGTCATTTCAATGTCAAAACTGAAAAATAAACACAGGAATCTCATTCTCCCAGCAAGTATAACAAATATTGAATATCTCAATGCAGAGTACCGGATTTGATCGATTTAAACAAGCACGGAAAATGTGCACAAAGTCTTGTAATAGAACAGTAAAATTTAGGAACATTGGAAAGGTTTAACTCGTGTTCCTATTTCCTGTGTCTCAAGGTTATGGCATTGAAAGTATCCGTTGGTAGCCAGGACAGTGGACAAACATTGTTAGCGCTTTCGAAATATTGTTGGTTTGATGACACAACATGTCAATGTCACTTTTTTACCCTGTGTACTTTTCATTTCACCAGATTTACCTACTTACCCTAGTGATTAAAACACCAATCCTTTCTATCAGCTTTAGTGTCAATGCACTGATCTCAAATGGTGAAATCAACCTGAGTCTATTGTAAAAAATTCTTCAACCTCAAATATCTTATCATTTTTAATGAGGATATTGATGATTAATAACTTCACACAAAAGCAAGGTGGCGACAAGAAGGATAAAAGTATCAATGTAACAATGTTGACACTGATGAAGGATATGATGAAATTGTGGAAATAGTTGTCATTCTTTGACCGCTTTTGTTTTTAATCGTAGAAGTCCTTCCTGATCAAAGAATAAGCTGTTGAAATATTATACTAGCTCCATTCTTTATCAAAATGACTGATGTTAATGACAATCCGGTTCTCCTCTATTCACCTCCCTCAGTCTAGAAGCCCAAGGCTGTTGCCATGGTTCCCAGCCCACGCTCAACCAACAGTCTGTAGTTCACGGCTCATAGAGGCACACTGGTTTTAAGTATCTGAACAAAAGAATATTCACCTTTAATCCCCTGATTGTTCACGGTAAAATAAACATGGACTGTCATTAATGAAATTGTGATCTGCAGAAAAGTACATTGTACTGCATATCAACTTTAGTCGACACATGCTACAGCGTAAAACTTAAGATATCATACAAATCCCATTCAGTGTGCATTTTCATTCTCTTCCCTAGAAGATGAAAAGTGAAATAAATCATAACCTATTATCAAACTGTTCATTTGCATTGGATTACTTCTTCAGCATAATTCTTCTCAAGCCTGAAATGTCTGATTTATGAGTGGAAAGTGTCGTTGTATCATAAATCCAAAGGAAACTCAACTTCATATTTCATCAAGTTAAACAGTAATTGCAGCGTTAAAAAAGTTTTGGGGTCTGGTGAATATTGAATAGATTAATTATTTCACTTAAATCATACTGTACAATATAGGAATACTACAAGTGCATTACTTGAAAGTTTTACAAATACAAATGTTCTAATTCATACATTGATTTTTGTACACTGAAAATAAGACAAATATTGTGTGCCGGCATAATATTTTAAATGTTTTTCAAAACCGAGCAGCCAATAAATCACAGATGGCTGCCATGGTAACATGACAAGAATTTTCCAAGAACATCTGCTGCTTACAGCTACACAAAATGTCCATAAAGAACACAAGGGATAAGTGAAGTTGTAAATGTAGTATTGAGTAGTTACTAAGCTTAATTTATATAAGTTCTGAGTATGGAGAGGAATTAGGCACATTGAAAAGGTCCATGTGAATAATTCATTCATGTATTTTCTGTACCGTTTATCCTCACAAGGGTCACGGGGCTCCTGGAGCCTGTCACAGCACACTATGGGGGCACCCTGAATCGGTGGCCAGCCAATCGCAGGGCACAAGGAGACAAACAACCATTCACACTCACACTCATACCTCACGCCAAGTGAGGGTGTTCAACCAGCCTACACTACATGTCTTTGGGATGTGGTTATTACTTTAGTAGGTATCATTTCCTCTATGAAACTGCACTGAAACAGCATCATATTAGGTCCAATTGTAACTTATCAAGCTTCAGTATGAGTCCGTCCAAATGGAGAAGTGTAAGTGTCTGAAACTGAATCACTTTTATGCTTCACCTACTGAGGCCACGCTTCCAAGCCTTCACAGGGCGGTCCAGACGTTTTTCATTTTGATGGGTTTCACCTACATATGTGAGCAATAATTCAGCATCATAAACATCTACAAAAGCTATCACAAATCCAAATGACTGAAACTGACCTTGGATCTTGGATCTTGCTACAACTAGCTTTACGCCTGACTTGATTCATTGGTGAAAAAGAGAGATTGACAACACTGTTTCCAATGAAACTGAATGAATGTATATTTATTTATATTAGTTCACAAAAGAGCCGCCTTGTGGTGTAGAGGTTCACTCGCCCGACTTCCGTAGAAATCAATGGTTGGCAAGGATCCACATGTATTATCTCATCATTTTAACCGTGAATAATGAATTGGATCATTTTGCACAGATAAAAGTCAGTGATCCAGAGCAAAAGCAGCCCATAGTTGGTTCCACTGGCACCTGGTCCAGTTCACTCATTACTAATGTCACACTTCATTACACCGATCAACTTTTCTGACATCCTCACCTGTTGTGGCTAGAATTCTCTATTTGACTGGCCATCTGAGAAACACCAATAACTGTTGTTGTAGTTATTCCAGGTGTAAAAGAGAATATGTTGGTGCAGCACTTTTTTGGCTGCATAAATACCTTTCTATGTAATAACAAAACACCAGTGGGGATACTACAAGGAGAATGTGGTAACAAAACTGGACAATCGGCGATGGAATGTTTTTCTTCCATATTGTATCTCTTAGTGACTTGGAGTACGAACATTTTATATTTGAAATCCTCCTCACATTTATAATACTGAATATCAGGTTCAGAGTCATGGGGCGTTGTAGCCTTAGCAGATATAGGCCCAAAGATAAACAAAAGTGTGTAGTGATTGCCAGAGAGTCACAGGGGACACAGATGGAGACAAACATTCATACTCACATTTATAATTATTTAGCAGGAACTTTTGGATGACTAGAGTGCAGAAATTAAATAAAAACCTATCTGAAAACCTGATTAAATGTTTCATTAAATGGCTCGGTTATCCGCAAGGGGCTCGAAGTAAAGCCACTATGCCTCCACATCAAAAGGAGTCAGTTAAGGTGGCTCGGGCATCTGATTAGGATGCCTCTCGGTGGTCTCCCTGGTGAGGTGTTTCGGGCATGTCTCATTGAGAAGAGGCCACGGGGTTTACCTAGTTCGATGAAGTGCTGCCTCTGCGACCCGACCTCGGATATGTGAGAGAAAATGGATGGATGGCTGGATGGCATCTCATTCTTGTTCATGCGTAGGTGCACCCATGAAATATTTTTATCTGTCACGGTTGCTCATCAAATTTTCTTACATCTGATTGGGTACTCAGCAAGGCACGTCTTAAACTAGTCAATCTCAGATAGATTAAAGCTCAAGGCATCAATCCATCCACTTCTGGGTTGGAATAAACTACACCTGACTTTGGGCCAGTCGATCACAAGACACAAAGAAAAAAAAACATTCATATTCTAATTTATCAATGGACCCCATGTGGGGGGTGTAAAATAGCTCGGTGAATCATTACACAGGCAATGATGTGCCATTTGGGTTTGATGTTGGAGGATTTGTCACTGGGAAGTACATAAAACACATTTGAAAGTCAGCTGATATTTGGTGTGAGAACACATGATTTAAAACCTAGAAATATAGCAACTGAAGGGAAATAATATTTAAACCCAGTATTATTAATGAAAAAGGAAACATTGAAATATTCATGTGTTCATTTTCTGAACCGCTTATACTGACAAGGTTCACGGTGTGGGGTGTTGTAGCCTATGGCTAACTACGGGCACCAGGCAGGAGACACCCTGAATTGGTGGCCAGCCAATCGCAGGGCACAAAGAGACGGACAACCATTCACGCTCACACTCATAACTATGGGCAATTTAAAGTGTTCAACTAGCCTACCATGCATGTTTTTGGGATGTGGGAGGAAACCAGAGTGCCCAGGAAAAAATAAACACAAGGGTGAACATCCAAATTCCACACAGTGAGGACCAACCTGGGATCAAACCCTCGACCTCAGAACTGTGAGGCCGACACACTAACCACTCACTCGCTGGGTCGCCACACTGAAATACATCAAGTAAAAAGTGCTTACTGTTTGTCGTGACAAGGCCTAACACAGATGCAGTTAAAGAAACATAATGGGCGCCTGTTCACAGAGTACCCCAAAGGAGCAAGCAAGAGGCACCAAGGATGCTCACTTACTCCTCTACTAAGGCTAAGATAGTAATGGACTGCCCCAGCCCGCTGTTTTGTGACTCCTCTGTCAGGGTAATAAACAAGAACAAGTGGCTTTTGCTGCAGTTCTTATACGGCAAGCGTGTCAGACTCGGGTTGGTTCGCGGGCCGCGTTAACGTCAACCAGATTTCATGTGGGCCGGACCATTTTAGATATAATATTTAGATTTTTTTTAATAAATGGATTAAAAGAACTGGATTAAAAGCCCTGAAATATTCAGTTTTTATAGATCTAAAACAATGTTTATTTTAGCTTTTTTATTATATACTTTTAGATTTTACAAAATGATTTTTGAACTAAAAACACAGAAAAAATGGATTAAAAAATTACAATTATTGATTTAAAAGGGGGAAAATCAGGAAATTTAATATATATCTATACTTTTCATTTTAATTTGATCTTTTGGTCGCCCAGAAGGTTATTGATAATTACCATTTAAATCGCTGCTCAAATTCCCTAAATACAAACTGCGAATTATTATTTAGTCATACTTAATGCCCTATTAATTATTAGGCTAAGGAAAAGCTCCAAATTTCCCGTACTTTTATTGTGTTTTGTTAGAGAACTTGTTAAGACCCTGACTGACGTCCCTTCCTAAGGGGACAACTCATGTACATACAAACTCTTATACACTCACACGTCCGCTCAGTGAAACTGCTCAGGGCCATTGTTGGCTTTTATTGATGCGTAGACCGTGTTGTTTTACCTTGTTTTGTCGCCGGTCTTTTGGTCGCTGGTCTTTTGGTCGCCCGTTGTTTGGGTCCGGGCGACCAAAAGACCGACGACCAAAAGACCGGCGACCAAAAGACGGCGACCAAAAGACGGCGACCAAAAGACCGGCGACCAAACGACCGCACACGACCAGCATCAAATTCAGGATAAACCATTCATTCATTTTCTGAACCACTTATCCTCACTAGGGTTGTGGGCGGGTGCTGGAGCTTATCCCAGCTGACTTCAGACCCGAGGCCAGCGACACCTTTCGATTCATACAGTACCTCAGAAATACCACGCGTGAAGATTTTCCCTTCAAAGTAACACATTTTTACTCCCTATTAAAACCATGAATATGGAGGTTAAAACTGTGAATCAGGGGGCATATTATACCAGAGAAATTGTTAAATTCAATGATTTTAAGGCAATTTTCAGGGTACGGCTTATAAGCAGAGGTGGCTTATATGCGAGAAAATACGGTATATGTCATCAAGTAGTGAACTGCATCACCAATGTTCAACAAACAATGGTGGATAAAGGCACAAAAAATACCTTCTTGACAGCACACATGAAGCAATCAAACGAAAAAAAATGTTTGCTCCAATAGGACAAAATCCTTAAAAATTGCCCCAAAAATGTGTGACGGATGGGACCTCCCCAAGGGACCACATTTACTTCTGTAAACTCTGCGACGTGTCAACGTGCCACAGTGTAGATGCAAGAGATGTCATAGAAACATTGCATTCACATTGCAAGTTGCATATGTTTGCACAATATGAACGGCTGTACAAAAATAGAAGACTTAACCAAAATCAGAATTTGGCATCACAGCCCGCGTTCATTCAATTAATTTTATTGACACCAATGAGTAATTTCCTTTTAGACTTTAGTGTGTTGTGACAGAATAAGCATAGAAAAGAAATAGGAAAGTTTGTTTCAAGATATAGTTGAGGATATTCATTCATTATTTCATTTTCAGAGCCGCCTATCCTCAAAGGATCACAGGGGATGCTGGAGCCTATCCCAGCTAACTATGGGCATCAGGTAGGGGGAATACTGAACCGATGGCCAGCCAATCGTGAGGCACAATGAGACAGACAACAATTTACGCTCACACGCATAACTAAGGAAAATTTTGAATGTTCAACCAGCCTACTGTGAGTGTGACGCACTAAACACACACACGGGGCCACACTTGAGGACATGTTTAACATAAAATAACATGAAAAGATGAATTTGTGAATAGCAAAACTAAATTATATGCTACGTTTCACTATAATTTGTAACAAAAAGATTAAAAATCGGATTACCACAGTCTAACAATAGCATTTAGGAATCAAATTACCACATTTGTTTTGAATTAGACTGCTTTTGGCTTTACTGTAAAGTGGATTGTAGCCTTTCGTTTGAATTCATTGTGGCAATCAGGAAAACACCAAGCATGTGATTTACTTGTGTCATTATTTCAATCGTTTTAGTCTCCAAAATTTATAAAAGTGACAGTTGTTCATTCAGATGCCTCTTTATGACGATCCAGTAATTTCCATATGTAGTTCTGTATTTTTTCATGTACTCTCAACTACTTTAGACTATCGGTCGGATCCTCCACTTGTGGAATCATTACATTCATCTATAAGAATGATATAAAAGTGATTCTAATTATAATCTAAGAATATTTACTATTTCAATTACTATATCAATTGTTAATTTCAGATACCTGCCTCGCAGTATATCTAAAAATCTAGGATTCCCCCTGCTGTTGTGAATGGTCACAAACGCCAGAGCCCTATATTTAGATGCACACAAGCACAAACCCTTTATGGACAATCGGGAGCAAACTAATGATGGCAATGAGGCAGTCAGAGATTGCACACTACACACTGGCAATAATTATACAGGTTAAAACTGCGTACATGCCCACACACAAAACGTATGCTTGACAGCATGACTGTAAGAAGTAAGGCTTTGGAACCAAACTTCCATCTTTTTACCCACAGAATGTTTGCTCTCACCTGTCTGGATTTTGAATTTTGGACCAAAAGGTTAATTGAATTGTTTTCTAGCAGTGTAATTTGAGCTGTGAAATAAACAGTCAAACACCTAATGCTTTTGATTTCATTGTACTATAGCTCATATTTTCATTCTCACAGTTGGCCTTTGATTTAAAAAAAAAAATAATTTTCATTGTGAACAAAATATTTGAACCGTTTATTCCTTCATTAAATTTCTAATGACTAAACATTGTGTTACTGGGGGACTCATTACATTGCTACAAATAGCCAAATACATGTTCAAATACATATTCAAATACCACCAGCTACAAACAAAATAGCATATTACATAATTCACACTCGAAGTGTTTGAAATGCGTTGGAATGTGTCAGATTTTAATTGCTAATATGAATCTAATCTGGACGCTGGTCAGCAAAATGTTTTGCCATGACTGGTGTTTTACTTTTATACCGCAGTTGCTTAAAATAAGCTGAGCAAACAGGCTATTATATGTCATCAGGGTGCTAAAAAATGTAAAACGTAATTATTTTTTACATCTAAAAACATGGTATACTGTCCATTTTTTTAAAGCGGGTTCAAAATTAGGCAAGAATTGAGGTGGAGCTAAAGAAAGTGATAGATTTGGATGTAAAGCTTTAATTTGCATAGCAGTAAACGTCCTTATCTGGCTATCTTTTCTAACATTCACACTCACATGCTCAATTTTCTTACTTTCAGTCTCTACGGTTGCTATAGTAACAAGCGGTGCGGGGGCTGTGATGAAGCACACATACTGTATCGCTGTGTTCAACAGGGGAGAATAAGAGTTAGAGTGTGAGAGAGACTTAACTTTATTGTTGTATGTACAAAGGTACACGGTCGATTGGTCGCCGGTCTTTTGGTCGCCGATCTTTTGGTAGCCCGGAAGGTGAGTGATAATTACCATTTAAATCGTTGCTCAAATTCCCTAAATACAAACTGCGAATTACTATTTAGTCATACTTAATGCCCTAGTAATTATTAGGCTAAAGAAAAGCTCCAAATTTCCCGTACTTTTATTGTGTTTTGTTGGAGAACTTGTTAAGACCCTGACTGACATCCCTTCCTAAGGGGACAACTCATGTACATACAGACTCTTATACACTCACACGTCGGCTCAGTGAAACTGCTCATGGCCATTGTTGGCTTTTATCGATGCGTAGACCGTGTTGTTTTACCTTGTTTTGTCGCCGGTCTTTTGGTCGCCCGTTGTCGCAGTCGGGGCGACCAAAAGACCGCGACCAAAAGACCGGCGACCAAAAACCGGCGACCAAAAGACCGGCGACCAATCGACCGCACACGATGTAGGTACACGGTCGATTGGTCGATGTACAAATGTGACACTTTTTCATTTAAAGTCCCACTTTCACAGATTTTTAGACAGGGTAAAAAATGAAAGAATCCTCTCAAAAGAGTATTAAAAAATAAACGGTCAACACTCACACAGATCCATAACTATTGGAATTTTGCACCAAAAAATCTTTCTTGTAACATTGCCATCAGTTTTCTGAAAAATGATGATGTCACAAGGTCCAGCAGAAGGCATATGCCTCACCGGTCAAGGAGCAATTAGATGAGTTCTTATTGATTTTATCATTGAATACAAATATGAAAATTGTTCATAAGTCCCAAAAACATTGAATTGAAGTGCATAAAACGGCCCCCGTGACTTATAAAACGAGAGAGACACTCCGGCACAGATACATCCTGGGCCCCATTGACATATGATCTAATGAATTGTAAATACCTTACATTTACGACCCTTGACTCTAAAAACAAAGCTGGTGATTGAAAATCTAATAACTATAATGTATCATCTGAAATTAAACCATTTTTTTTACTGGTGTAATTTCGCCGATGCTGGCCAACCCTTGTTGTTTAGGTTCAAATGCTATTGATTATTGCAGCTAGCCCGCATGCTAACCATCTAAGACCAGTATGTTTTACTGCAAATTAGCCCCAAAACAACCCACATGTCATTTGTCACTTGGTCGAAACACTCTTAAAGGGAAATATTCAGATTAAAACAACAGAATAGATTACTGCTCCACTTCCTTCTGTGTTCATTTCAGTAAGTTAATTACTCGGTCGGACGGAGAAAAATCTAGGTGTTGTTCCAATTTCCTACACAACACGTATTAACAATTTTCCGATAAAACGATTGAATTTCTTGGAAGAAAAAACAACAACTAAACGCTGGCCACCACAGTAATGACACTTAAAGGAAGAGGACATGTATGTGAAAAGTCAGTCCGTTCCTGATCTCAATCGGTAAGACTTGTAGTTTTCTGTCCAAAAGCGAAATGGGATTAAAAATCTTTTTATCAGCTTTTTGGATTTACTCACTCATACCTAGGGGCAATTTAGAGTGTTCAACCAGCCTACATGCATGTTTTTGGGATGTGGGTGGAAACCGGAGTACCCTAAGAAAACCCACGCAAGCCCGGGTAGAACATGCATACTCCACACAGTGAGGACCAACATGGGATCCAACACTTGAGCCCAGAAATATGAGACTGACACGCTAACCACTCGGCTGCCGGGCCGCTATATATTTGGATATTTTTTAACTCTATTGGAGGAATTATCTAATTAATTTCCTTGAGTTCAAATGCCCAAAAGGTTTGCAGAACCAGAAGTGCAAATATTTATAGAATCCTCTAAAATTGAATTTTAAGAGTAGAGTGGCTATGTTGGATCTTTTGAAATTGAATAGGATATGGATGGCCTACATGATGACCTCTGAAAAAGTTTCTCATTTTTCATTTCATTGAATATAATACCTGTCAAACTCGGCCAATTGCTCCACTTATTAATGATTGCAATTCCCCTTGTTAAGCGATAAAAAAAAACATACAAATGCAATGCGGCACATATTTAATCACATAGGGCGTACGTAAAAGTCTAAAATTTTCTTCAAAGTGGACGGCTTCCCGACGCGCTAAATTTATACAGTGAAAAGGCGGATGGGTGAAAGGGGAATGTGTGTGCGCATATCATGCTTAAAGCATGACAATACAGTCGGCGATGGTATTTTTCGTCTGCTACCAGTGACCGAGACGATCCGAATTAGAGCCAAAATGGGAAAAACGAGATCGGTTTTTACAAAAAAACTTATCAAAAAACAAAATACGGGAAAAACCTATAAGTTGGCGGTTATGGAATCTTTCATTTGCACTTGTTCCAACTCAAATGTGATTTCAAGGTTGCATACATGTACATTAAATTCAATTCACAGGTGTTTTATTTTGATCCCAAGAAGAAGAAAAAACAAGGTGAACATTATTAATACCGGCGGCATAAGTGGTTAGCACGTCAGTCTTGGGGATTGCATGTTCCCCTGGGCTTGCATGGGTTTTCTCCAAGTACTCTGGTTTTCTAGGTCAGTTGGCTGGTAGGTAACCTGGTTGAGCAGTCTAAATTGCCCCTAGGTATGCATGTGAGTGTGAATGGTTGTCCGTCTCCATGTGCCCTGCGATTGGCTGGCCACCAAGTCAGGCTGTCCCCCGGCTGGTGCCGGAAGTCAGCTGGGATAGGCTCCAGCACCCCCTGCGACTCTTGTGAGGATAAGAGGTACAGAAAATTAATGAATGAATGAATGAATTATTCTCCTCCTGATAGATGAACCATAATTTTAACAAGTAGTAACTGCCTTCTATACATATTTGCCATCTCACATAGTCTATATTTCTCAGGGGCATCACAGTTCATATTTCATTTAATTACCCTTTCTGAGTTCAGTGTCTGGGCTTAATTAGGGGTCAATTAATTTCCTATGCAGGAAAAGCATGACCAAGCAGGACACTTTGCTATGTAGTCTTTCAAATGTCTGGTGAATGAGGTGAGCGCACAAAGGAAAAGAAATTACAAGATATGAGATGAAAGGAAGATGGCAAGTGATTCAGTATGGTGAGTAGAAAGAACTAGCATACTTTAGAAAAATGTGGACCTGTGCACGTTTTCAAGTCTTTACTGGTCTTTTGGTTGGTATATGAAACATTATAATGACACAAGCAAAAAGAAGTATAAGGACAGACTTGTGCATACCCATTAAAAAAAAGATGGATGAAAAGATGAATTTGTGGCTGCAGTTGAATTTAATATAAAATTTAGAGTGTCCAATCAGTCTACCATGTTTTTGGAATGTGGGAGGAAACTGGAGTTCGGGGATATATATATATATATATATATATATATATATATATATATATATATATATATATATATATATATATATATATATATATATATATATATATATATATATATATATACAGACGCTCCCCTACTTACGAACAACGGTACATACGAACATGTCTGCAAATTGCGTTTAAGTCGAAAAATGTTCGTTAATCCAATTTTGTATTTTTTTCCGAGTAGTGCTTCTTTCCGCCGCTAATACGCCTGGCGCTGTGAGGGCTCAGCTTACCCAGCATCTACCTTCTTCGTTGCAATGCGGAAGTGCGTGAACGTATCTCCAGTGGGCAAAGAACCTTTTTCATTTGTATCATTAAATATCTCGTGCATCCATTATTGAATATGGTTGGTAAAAAGCGAAATGCTTCTATTGAGGGAGTTGCAAGGAAGAGGCAAGCCATTTCATTTGAAACGAGTAGCAAAAATAACGAAGCTTGATGCGCGTGAGAGTGGTGAGCGTTTCACGGGCATTGAATCGTTCGACCGTCAGTACCATTTATAAACAGAAAGATCGAGCAGCAGGACCCAAATATTGAACGTTGCACAAAGTTTGCAAATCAATTGAATGATGCCATACAGTGCTACCGCATCATTTATGATGAAAAAAAGAAGAAAACTGCGCAATCGTCGTTAGATCGCTTCTTTCGGCCAGTTTCTAATACATAAATCTCTCTCTCTATACAGTACTGTACATATTCTCTCCATTTTATTAAATATTTTTTTCAGTACAAACCAATGCGTGTTACTTATACAAGCCTTAAACATACAAATGCACTTATATATACCTTCAATATACTTATATAGGCCTTAAACATAAATTATAATACAAAAAATAGCACTGAATCAACTTAAAAACAAATTCAACTTATGAACAATCGCTCGGAACCTAACTCGTTCGTAAGTAGGGGAGCGTCTGTATATATATATATATATATATACATATATACATACATATATATATATATATATATATATATATATATATATATATATATATATTCCCCATAGGTCAGACCTGGGCAATTAAGTCTGCAAAGTGGGAGCAGGTTTTCGTTCCAACCCATAAGAGGAAACCTTTCCACCAATCTGGTATCTTGCAATCATTTGAATGCAGTCAGGTGATTCTTGTTTCAGCAGAAATCTAATTATAGTTAAACTGTCTGCGCTGGATCGGTTGGAACAAAAACCTGAACCCACAGCGGCCCTCGAGGTGCGTAAGCGTAAATGCTTGTCCGTATCTTTGTGCCCGCCACCTCCGGCCGAATGAGTGGTTCAGAAAATGAATGAGTTAATGAATATTCACAAATAAATGATCAATACTCACACAAGTTCGTAAAGATAAAAAAAAACATTAATGTATAATTCTCTCTTTCAAATATTCCCTGAGGTTAAACTCGTGGTGTGTGAATTGTGAAAAGTACTTGTAGACATAGCTTGGGGGATGTAAAATGTCTACAATGCAGAATTCCAGGGATAAAAAGAGAAGGACACATGGACAGAATAGGAACAAACACGAAATCCCTTTGGTAATAAGAATTCTTTGACATCTGGTTTTGTTACTTTGGATGTGCAACTGCACCCAAACTGGCAGTTTAAACGCTAAGTTGTCAAGCTAGACTGACGTTGTCACATGATGAGAACGCTGCTGACAATATCCGATGATATGTATAACTCAGTGGTGTGCCGTCAGGGCCTTCAAGGCCTTCTCTGCTGGCCTAAGAAATTTCTGAATCCCAGTCACACTCCAACACAAAATATTTTGTCTATCCATCATATGTTGCTACATGTACCCCTGTGTTTAATTAGGAACACATCTTCAAAGTAATGAAAATGAGTGTATAACTTTCATTTCTTTGTTTAAATTGTATGCAACTGAACTTTCTATAATCAACATTACATCCAAATAAAACTTGGGAAACCAACAGAGCCTCAGGCGACATTGAGTAACTACAATTTTAGTGTGCAACAATACCTTTGTGTGACAGTCTAATTATGTGTGAATGTGTGGGAATGCTCGCTGGCACAGGAACTTTGACATGATCGATTACGCTCTTTTCATCATCTGTGACACTCACGTCGACTGATCTCTGCATGCTACCCCAAGAATACCTTAACCCTCCTGGCCAAAATGGTTTAGACCGTCGACGGCACTGAAATTTGAGGATTTGCAGCCAACAAACCCTCCCCCAGTTTAAACTGATTAGACATCCATGAGTGTCACTGGCAGGGAGTTAAATACTATATCAAATCAATTGGAATGTTGTCCACTCATTTTTCATGATCACTTTTCCTTATTTTTAATGTTATGTATTCATAAAATTATGCATTCACAAAAAAATCATTCGTTTTCTGAACCGCATATCCTCACAAGGGTTGCAGGGGGTGCTGGAGCAAAAAGCAGCTAACTATGGACACCAGGCAGGGGACAGCCTGAATTGGTGGCCAGTCAATCACAGGGCACAAGGAGAGGGACATCCTCCCATACATGTTTTTTCGGATGTGAGAGGAAACCGAAGTACCCCAAGAAAACCCAAGCAAGCCCGGGGAGAAAATGCAAACTCCACACTGTGAGGAACGGCCTGGGATCGAACCCTCCACCCAAGAACTGTGAGGCTGGGGCAATAACCACTCATTCACCGGGCCGCCCCACGTAAAAAAAAAATTCAATTACAATAATGAGACCTACATGAGCCAACTAAGATGTTCACGTGGGCATTGGGAAATAACGTTTTTATGGGGTTGAAGGGGCCATATGTAAGGCATGCACTTCATTTATTCGTGAAAATATTTACTAAGTAGATATTAAAGATGCTGTAAATCCAAATTGATGATTTTCTTCTAGATAGAGTGGTACCTCTACTTACGAATGCTTCTCCAAACAAAATTTCCAGGTTACAAAACCCTTTAATATGCAAATTACTGTTCCAATACACAAAAACAAGATCCAAATTATTAAAATCTCCCAATCTCCCAATCCCTTGGCTTGACAATCTCCCTACACTCTGCTGGACTCCCATTGGCTGTTTCACAACAACAACTTTTGACCAGCATTCATTGTGATGGAGTTGTAACAATAGTTTGTGTGTGTGTGTGTGTGTGTGTGTGTGTGTGTGTGTGTGTGTGTGTGTGTGTAATAACATCTTTGTTCATTATTTAAAATTACTGGTGCAAATGAAATGAAGAATATGGCAAGGCAAAATGGCCATAACCCACCTACCATTGCTAGGATATTGAAGCAGAAGGAAGCATTAAAAGTAACAACTCCTTGCCATAGCCTCTTTGTGATTTCAAAAAAGAGGGTGGATTTATTGCCTACCCCTGGTTAGGGGTATCTCCCAATATTAGATTGGCTGGCCACCGATTCACTGGTGATTAATATATTAATCAGTCATAGTGCTGATTATTTTTGAACCAAATGCTGCAGCCCTACACCCACGCTTGCAAACATTCGCATAATTATGTGCCACGTCTCGCTCTAGTGTGAAATGCATTCAAAAATGGAAGAGAATATTTCCATGGAAACAGCAGGCAGAAAGGATTCAGACATCTTATGCTCACTAGGGTGAATCTGATATCAGACTTTTCATTCAAAGACTACTCTGTCAATAATTCCAAATAGCAATAGGGGAAAATGTGGAAGACATTAGTCACCATTTCCATCATTGAAGAACAAAATAATCCTAAACTGATGACGGCCAGAAAACAGAAAATTTTCACATGCGATGGTTTTCTCTTAAATGACAAATAACTGCTTCAAAAAATTGAGTTTTCATGCCAATAATTAGTCACGATGTTTCCTCTCCTACAAATCTTCAGCACAGTGGTCACAAAAACATTTGGAAGCCACAAAGTTCAAGGTTGCTCTTGGAAGATACAACTAATCATCCTTTGTAGCTTCTCTCAATAATGTGCTGGTGATAATCGCAAATGCAATACTCATGATTTATGACGCTTAAGGTACTTTTTTGGTTTAATCAAAAGGTTAACACCAGAAAATGCCTCCGTGGTTGCAGTCTTATTCTTAATTTGATCCACTGGGTTGGCTTGTTATCTTTTAAAGGTTGTTTCAGTCTTCATTTTTCCTGTACATAAGCATTTGTGACTGTGTAGTGGTCGTTAAATTTGCTGTTGCCAGTGATGTGTCGAGACTCCCGTGCAGTTACCTTTAAAGGGATTGCAGCTGCTCGGTAATGAACAAGGGAGACTATGTTCCCTTTCACTGTGAACAATCTTCTTCTCATCAAAATTTCTCATGAAAGTTTGCCACCCAATTAATCAGTGTAGACTTTGTTGGAAGCACATGTATGCAAATTTCATAGACTGGTCAATTGGAGTTGAAAAATGCACCCATGAACAGCCAAAGGGGTAAAAGTAGCAAAAAACAGATTATATTTCAATTTTAGGCTAGTTTTGATGTAATTTGTTTAATGGGCTATAAAGTTGTGTAAACACCCGGACACAAATGGAATCAGATGTATCATATCAAGTTAATAGGCAAATAAGACACATATAATTATTTTAACTTTACAAGAAGGAAACCGGAGTAACTGGGTTTTCTCCCACATTCCGAAAACATCCATGGTAGCCTGGTTGAACACTCTAAATTGCCCCTTATCTATGAGTGTGCCACGACCCTTGTGAGGAGGATAATCGGTTCAGAAGTTGAAATTAAAACATTTAAAATGTATTTTCTAAAATTTCTTCTACAGCTACAATAGTTGCTTTTGCTTTCTTTTTTATTTTAATGTAGTGATTAATGAGGTGCAGACGTGCAAGGTACGGTGCAAGTTGCAAGGTGTATGCGGTAGGTTTCTCCAACAATACATAGTAGGTAGTATATATATATATATATATATATATATATATATATATATATATATATATATATATATATATATATATATATATATATATATTCCAAAGGTTCTGGTAATCAATTTTTATTTTGCTACCAGTCCCCAAATGAGCTTTTCTTTCTGCCCAGTGTTAACCACAGTGATTATATATATATAATATTCTACGCTTATGAAAAAGATTACATTGAATGTATATATAATTCATCAAATCATCTTCCATATATATATATATATATATATGGAATGATTTGATGAATTATATATACATCCAATGTAATCTTTTTCATAAGCGTAGAATATATTATTTGAAAAGCTGAGATCATGTTTTATAGTGGCCTGCATTCATACTAAGGACATGATACTGATTCAAAAAAATTAAAGAAAAGAAATACAGCACACACATACAGTAAGCGCATGCGGGAACCTAAGCATAAACTAGGACATAAATTCATTAATCATCAAGCCAATCTGCCTGAGATATTTTCTTATTTATCCAAATGATGGCCGAGTCAACCCTAGAGGTGTTAAACACTTGGTATAATCAGATCAGTGGTAAGTGAATAATTATCTTTATGATCATCTGTGTGATCCTGTGGTAATATAATTATCTTGACATGAAAGAGAGTCTGCCCAACAGATTGAGGCTAATAAGAATTTCCTTTCTCTAGACCTCCGGTGAGACGGGCACCCACCCATGACCACGTCCACTCTACAGACAGTTTATTTAAGAGGGATGTTATTGAGGGCAAGGCTTTAATACACAAAACTAATCAAAACAGACTGGCTATTAAGACGGAAGGTTTGATGATACGTAGATAGTAATAAACAAGAGACCTACCCAAGCATATTGATTCAAATTCTTCAATGCCGAAACAGCACACTCAAACAAAATCGAATATCCAGGAAAAAACCCACAAATTAGACAAAATGCATCACAACTTCCATGTAAACATGTTTTGTCTTGCTTTGGAATAAAAAATCTCTTAAGTGAATGTTTTTTAACAGATTTTATTCTCAGTTTATTTGAATTTCTGTCACTTTGCTTGATTACGAAATCAATCATCAGTTCTTTCTCTCTGCCACCAAACAACTTTCTTCCAGCTGCAATATCTGAATGCTGACAAATATTTACTGGTCCAACACAATTTAACTTTATCCAAGATAAAGAATTTAAACATTCACATTAAGGGACAGAAGACAGTATAGGAATTCTGATTCGGCGAAAAGGATAAAAGAAGAGGCTAAATGTGACTAATATAAATCGAGCAGATCCATGACTTATGGAACTTTCTCCGGGAACGGGTTTGTTATCAGAGGGTCAAAAGGAGCAACAGGTGAAGTGAATTTTTCCTAAAAGGTTATTTGGCTTAATTTTATTTTGTTAACATTGAATATTCTTCTGTAGCCATTCAAGACATTGCATAAATTTGCCAAATAAACATCCCGTCTTGGTTTTGGTCTCTTGTGTTCCATTTACGGCTGAGTGGCTAGGGCATCGGCCTCACAGCTCTGGAGTCCTGGGTTCGAATCCAGGTCAGTCCACCTGTGTGGAGTTTGTATGTTCTCCCCAGGCCTATGTAGGTTTTCTCCGGGTACTCCGGTTTATTCCCACATTCCAAAAACACTCTAAATTGCCCCTCAGTATGAGTGTGTGTGTGAATGGTTGTCCGTCTCCTCGTGCCCTGCGATTGGCTGGCCACCGATTCAGGGTGTCCCCCGCCTCTGGCCCGAAGTCAGCTGGGATAAGCTCCAGCAACCCTTGTGACCCTAGTGAGGATAAAGCGGTTCAGAAAATAAATGAATGTTCCGTTTATTAAAACAAAACTTGAGGACAAACAAAGGACAGATTGCACAATGTTTTTGATAATGAAAAAGAAAACTCACGGCAATGCAAAGGACATCAGGCTGGGAAACCCTTATACACTAGACTAGGACCAAAGTTTAATGATTCCCGCATGAAAGATATCTCTAGCGACTTTGCTCTACGAAATACGAAAACATAATCCCTTAAAAGGTCACTTAGTTTCTTGTAGAACTTTTTAAACAGCTGTGAGCATCACCTCACGAGACTCAATTTTGTTTGCTGAAGAACGGCATGAATAATTATATCGTTACTTCCTCATCATTGATCCTTGAATGGGCCAGCCCCATACAGAAAGAAAATGCACCGTTCGATTCCAAAGCTATTAAAATTTGCGTAGCTCCTGCCTACAAAGTCAATCCGTTTTGTGCATGTAAATTGCACCCATTATTCACGTTTATGCAGTTGAACAGGACATGTTCTGAACATAAATAAATAAAAGAATGATTTGTTATAATGGAATTGCCAATGAAAAATGTCACAAGACTTTACCTCACTCAGCTGGGTGACGATGATGACCATGTAGATGATGGCAAGAATGTGTATGACGGTAATAATGGACATCACAAAATGGATACTGTTACGATGTCTTAGTTAGAGAGTGTAGATCACTGTAAAAAGAGGAGATTTATTCATACATTCATTCATTTTCACACTCACAATCATAACGTTTAGAGCGGGAATCGAGCTCCGCCTGCCCACCTATTATTTAAATGTTACGTAAAAAAATGTCTGAACTCTATTGTACTCTCTTCAATGAAAAAATTCTGCATCGGTGAACAAAGAAAAAAAAACATTACTTAAATACGATTCATTAAAATACTAAAATGTTTGTAATTGTGTGACATGCATGCACAGAACAGTTCTCCACGCATGAATAAATTAAATTATTTGATCAATGTCTTAATGAGATAGCAGTATTAGTAAGCTTTGTGCACAACTAAAAACAGACTTATTGTTGACAAATCATCCATGATTCCACTGCATGTTATACATAATCCTAAAAAAATATTTTCATGACATTTACTGACAGATGCTGTAGGGTCATTTGATGATTTTCTTCTAAATACATGAAATCTGTTGGAAACTAAGTGCTGAAAACATGGGCGCCTTTCTAAATCTTTCAGTTCTAGGCAGAAACTATTGGGCTGATTATTGAAGTTTTTATCTTAGGTGTATTTAAACTGTTTTAAAACCTGTTGATCACCACAGGCCAAAGCCCAGTGCCGTCATAGCTTTCTGACCTACCACTGTATATTAGTCGGTCGCATTATCATTTTACCAACGACCAATAACACACTGTCTTTAATAAGCACATCACCTGGATACCAGAATGCACGAAACAACATGGTTATTTAAACTACTGAAAAATGAGAAGAAGAAAAACAATACTTGATTAAAAGGCAGACAAATGGAGAGCTATTATGTTAGATCTGATTGGAACAGTTGGTATGCTCCGTTTGCAAAAGTGTTACGTAGCCATAATCCTCTATGACCCCATAAAAGATTGTCAAAATTTGGCCACCCTGCAGTCCACTATGGGGTCATACAACTGTTCTAATAAAATATCTCCCCACCCGACTAAAGTCGTCTCTGCAGTGAGTGAGACGGAAATTTGTGGTTTAAAATGGGCGATGCATTCTGTACCGTTCTGCTGCAAACTCAGAAACACGTCTTCTTTTTCAGAATTTATTCTGGCTCGGATGGTTCAAACATGCATGAGTGTGTTGACAGAGGAAATATGCATGAGCATCAATGCTAACAAGCGCAGGGAGTTTCATTGACTGAAAAATTCTAGCACTTACAGCTTTAGCTGTTTTAAAGCCTAATTTCATGTAGTCTTTTTGTTATTTAATTCAATTTGTCAGGATTGTTAACATTTTTTTTACTTTTTCCCCAATCCAACAATTTATTCATTTGAACTTGACCTTAGACTCTTTAAAATACGATTGCTGAGAAAACCATAAATACTGTGCTTACACCTCAATCTCCTATGATTGCCTCATTCTATCACTCTTCATGGGAATTTTTACCCCAGTGCTTTATGAAAACTGATCAAACATTGTAAATGGCCTTAAACATGAATGCAGGGATGAACAATTAGGAGTTTATCTGCGGTATCGCTCTGACTGAACATTTTCACCAAATACAAATTCATTTCAGTGCCATTGACCGTTAGAGAGATTAAATCCATTTCAGATGAAAAACTAGCATTTAATGATCATCTTTCCCTCCCATTGATGGCGATGCATGTCCCATCCAGTATGACTAGGGGGGCTTGCAGTCGCAGTCTCACTCAAAGTCAAAATGGATTGTACGTTTATCACAGTAAATGGCAGCCAATGAGTTAAGACATTTAGAACAACATTCATATATTAGTAGAAAGCTTTGTGAAAGTATTGCAATGTAAATACTTACACTGCCTGTCTACATGTGTTTGGATGAGTATTGTAAAGTATACATGTACAATATAAATACAATAATTTTAGCCCACCTGTTTTTCCCTGTTTTTAATAGAACACACAATATTATAAAAAGGCTGCTTCACTAACCTGCCGACAAGAAGAAACTCCCCCACCAGTCCTTGGCGCCTCATAGCCATGAGGATATTGCGGACAGTCATGCCCTCACAGAAACATGCCACCACCCTGGCCTTGGGCAGGTGGGCCCTCAGCCTTTCAACCAATCGGTCAAAGCTCTGCTCTCCAGCATTGCTCCAGATTTTGCCTGAAGTAAACATGATTAACAGAAACAAGCACAGCCTATAATACTTTTACATTTAGTTGTCGGTATGCATTGCATTTCATTTTTGGGTTTTTTTTCTTCTTCTATTTAATCAGTTTAATTTATTTGAATTAATCCTTAGATGCGTGCATTACAGCAATATATGAAGTCAAAGGTGCTTAGAGGAAGGAATATTGGACAACAAATGGGTCATTACATAATTGGAGTACATTTTTCATTTGAGCCTTGAAATTTTAGATATGTCCTTTATGCATTCATTTTCAACACTGCTAATCCTTGTATGGGTCGCGGGGTGCGGGAGCCGAACCCAGCTGACTTTTAGAGAAGTCATAATGCAAAATTTTAAAACATGTAGGTTCAGAAAAAAATGTACTTGTCCTGAGACCAAATCTTTTAACAAAAATCACTAAGAAAAAAAGAATACTTAAAAAAAATATCCATCCCTCTATCTTCTATTGCAGGGGTGGCGAACAAGGTAACCACAACAAGCAAAAATTTTAAACTGTGAGGGTCAAAGAGCCACACCACGCAGTGACCTGCCAAAACCGACAGACCCACACACAAATAAACCCATATTATTTAAGATAACACTTTCCTCCCCTTACTTATCATTTGTTTTTATTACATGACACGAGGCAAAGAGCCACAGTATATACAAAATACGATAAGTAGCAAAGAGCCGCATTCATTTTGGCTAGGAGCCACATGCGGCTCGAGAGCTGCTTTGGGACGTGCTCGGAACGACCCACAAGTGTGCATCCTAATGCCCAAGCCACCCCATTTGGCTCTTCTTGATGGAAAGGAGCAGTAGCTGTCCACCAAAAATCCCCCCCCAAGATGACCGAGCTGTTCACCGTATCTAGAGCAGACACCCTGTGGAGACAACGCACTTCGGCTGCTTGTATCCAAGATCTTGTTCTTTCACTCATGAACCCAGCTTGTGATCACACAGTGCCGTGAAGTATTTGCCCCCTTCCTGCTTTCTGTGTTTTTGCGTATCTATCACACACACAGGTTTCAGACCAAATCAATTTTCATATGACACAGAAGCAACCCAAGGAAAGATAAAATGCAGTTTCTAAACGATGATTTTATTTGCCAAGGCAGAAAATATTACAAACTTGTCCGGCCCTCTGTGAAAAAGTAATTGCCCCCCTTTGTTAAATCATAAACTAATTGTGAATAATCGCAATTGTAGGAGAGCTGAGTTCAATTTCACAGTCCACACCCACACCTGATTACCACCATGTGTTGAATCAAGAAAACACTTAATTAGAATTTGTCAGACAAAGTGAAGTAAGCTACAAGATCAGAGCATCATGCCACGATCCAAAGAAATTCAAGAAGAAATGCGGAAAAAAGTGATGGACATTTATTAGTTACGAGATCGGTTACAAAGCCATTTCCACGGCTTTGGGGCTCCAGCGAACCACAGTCAGAACCATTATCCACAAAAAGAGAGAACTGGGAACAGTGGCAAACCTTTCCCGGACTGGTCGGCCAGCTAAAATTACTCCAAGAGTGTGACGACGACTGACCCAAGAGGTCAGAAAAAAAACATTGAAAGAACTGCAGGCCTCGCTGGCCTCAGTTAAGGTCAATGTTCATGACTCTACTGGAAGAAAAACACTAGGCAAAGCTGGCATCCATGGCAGAGTTCCAAGGTGAAAATCATTGCTGTCCATAAAGAATATAAAGGCTAATCTTACATTTGCCATAAACATCTTGATAATTCTCCACGCTTTTGGAAGAACATTTTGTGGAATGATGAGTTAAAAGTTGAACTTATTGGAATGTGTGCGGGCTGTTACATTTGGTGAAAAAATGGCACAGCATTCCATCAAAAGAACACTATATCAAGAGTGAAACATGGTGGTGACAGTCTCATGGTCTGGGGCTGCTTTGTTGCCAGAACGACTTGCTGTAATTGATGGAAGAATGGATTCTGATGTCTACCAGAAAATTTCGAAGGAGAATGTCCACCCCTTAGTTTGTGCGCTCAAATTCCAGTGCTCTTGGAGCATGCAACATGACAACAACCCAAAGGACACCAGCAGGTCTGAATGGCAAAAAAAAAAAAAAGTTAAGGTTTTGGAGTGGCCAAGTTAAAGTCCGGATTTAAATCCTATTGGAATGCGACGGGAGCGGCCTGGTGAGTGGTGAGTGGTTAGCCCGTCGGCCTCACAGATCTGGGGTCCTGGGTCCAAATCCAGGTCACATCCACCTGTGTGGAGTTTGCATGTTCTCCTCGGGCCTGCGTGGGTTTCCTCCGGGTACTCCGGTTTCCTCCCACATTCCAAAGACATGCATGGTAGGCTGATTGGACACAAATTGCCCCTGGTTATGGGCGTGAGTGTGCATGGTTGTCCATCTCCTTGTACCCTGCGATCGGCATGCCATCGATACAGGGTGTCCCGCGCCTTTGGCCCGGAGTCAGCTGGGATAGGCTCTAGCACCCCCCGCGACCCTAATGAGGATAAAGCGGTTCAGAAAATGAGATGAGTTATACAAATTTCACCATTAATCTGTAAAATAATATAAATACGCCTTTGATAAATTATCATTATTGATGATTATGTAACAGAAGTGAAGACATGTTTCAAGAGTTTTGAAGCCAAAATGTCCTCCAATTCTGAAATGACCCAAACATTTTTTATATTACAATGATTATTTTATTTGACCTGGTGTTCATGCCCTACCAGAATGAGCAATGCAAATGCCCTCTTTGGCTGCCATGTCTTTAAACGCTTCCATCCCACTCTCTCCGTAGTTGCCTGGAAAGACAAAAGGTTTCAGAAAGAGCAACTCACAAGAAGGCATTGGACAGACACACCGACCCATTTCCCCGACTTGTCTGTCGCAGCACAATTCATTAATCTCACATTTGTGTCAGTGAAATTGTCTCCCGACTCTGGCGCCCGTTTCTTTGCCAAAGAAAGTGGGTGACCTAGAATTTATGCAAATGGGAGGGTGTATACACGGGCAATGAAAATGACAGGATTTCCCTGCCTAAATTCTCCCTCTTTTATTTTCATCTCACCATTTTGTTGTCTCATTGAAGATAGGATCAACATACCTGTCAACCTCTGCCGATAACTGCCCTTATAAATGATTATGATTCCCCTTACAAACCCCCAAAAAACCTTACAAACACCGTACGACTCGTACAGTGTTTGTAAGGTTTTTTTGGGGTTTGTAAGGGGAATCATAATCATTTATAAGGGCAGTTATCGGCAGAGGTTGACAGGTATGGATCAACAATCCATTGCTCCAATTGGCTTCTCTGAACATCTCTCAAAGAGATTTAGTCCTAAGGTTTGTCCTTATGGTGTGTAATCAATAAAAGAAGTTGATATCAAATAGGCTGCCCTGATCTGTGGTCTAATATAATTTTGAAAAAGTACAAAAAGAGAGGGGCTTAAGAGGCTGTCTAAAATTAAAAAAGGGTAGTGGATCATGGAATGTGTCTGTGTGTGTATGTGTGTGTACGTGTGTGTATGTGTGTGTATGTGTGTGTGTGTATGTATGTGTGTGTGTGTATATGTGTGTGTGTGTGTGTGTGTGTGTGTGTGTATTGCAGGGTCCATGCCAATGACGAGTGTGTCAGAGCTAAGTATAAATTCCTGTAATTAGTCTCTCAGTGAGAGTAGCTGGAGACAGATGGTGTAGACTCTACACACACACACACCCACACACACCCCAGCAGACACACACAGAGTTATAGTCATCAGAATCGATAAAGCTTGTAACCTACTTCACTTCAGTCTCAACAGGGATTTATGTGCGAGACATCTTTTTCACCACGTCTCACTGTAATTCTGTCTGACTTTAAAGGTTTGCTACATACTGTAGTATGTGTACCACATTTTAGCTAAAAAAAAGAAAGCAGTATTTCCGATATTGCTGCATTCTGACTCATTCCCGGCCTCTTCTTTCTATGTGAGATATTTTGTTGTTGTTTTTTTGTTTGTTTTCAGCCAAAATTGTCAATGCTTTCCACATAAAATATATAATAATATAGAAAGGGTTCTTTGGGTCGTTTCCGGTGATATCCTTCCTTTCTCCCTCTGCTTTCCACTTCTCTCCTTCCTCTATCCTTCGCAATTATACTACTTTCATCCTATTGACACATCTTGCTCGCTATTACCCCACTCTAACATCCTTCTTCCTCATTGTACATTTTTTTTAATCTTTTATGTAAACGTGTATGTTATGTACAGTAATCCTTCGATTATCGCGGTTAATGTAGACCAGACATGGCCACAATAAATGAAAAAAACGTGCAGTAGGGTCATCCCTACGTGGTGTTTTACTTCAATGCTGAGTCCTAGTAGCAAACGGAGGACAGGGGAGTGGCTTCCGCTTGCGAATTTCAGCGTGGATTTTCACATTTTTATGAACTTACAAAAAAAATTATTAACAAAAAAATTCCCCCAGAAAAAAATGCAATGTAGTGAAACCGCGATAGTTGAAGCCGCGATATTCGAAGGATTACTGTATAACTGTGTTTTATTTCTATGTATATTCTATATATTGTATGTCCTATGTCGTTGATCCCTCTTAGGACAACTGACGTGAATTAGCAGGTATGCTAACTCCGTTCACACTTTACATTAATGCTGACATGTTGAATATTGCAGTGGTCTCCAACCACCGGTCCATGGACCGGTACTCGTAAAAAATATACTAATGTTTTCAATCACTCCCTCCTACTTGAAATGAGAAAAGTTGTTATAATAATAAAAAATAATTGCTATTATGCTTGGGACTTGTTTTGTTTTTTTCGCCGCTGTGGGTGTCGTTCGTGCACCGAGCCCACGCCCTCACACAATTTTGCCTTAAGTTGTCACCCTCCCCATTAGCCGGTCTGCGAGAAAATAGAAAGAGCTTTACCTGTCCGTGTTGAGAAAAAGATTGGGGACAGCTGTAATAATGTGCAATGTCCTGAACAAATAAACAAATGTATTTATTTATTTTAAATTTCTCTCCTCTTCTATCAGTACTTCTTCACAGGAAAAAACAAATATAGTAAACAAGTAGGTGTCCTAACTATATCAAAACATAAATAATGCCCATGAGGATGAGTGTGAGTGTGAATGGTTGTCCATCTCCTCGTGCCCTGCGATTGGCTGGCCACCGATTCTGGGTGTCACCAGCCCCCCCAACCCCCTGGTCCTCGGAGTTAGCTGGGATAGGCTCCAGCACCCCCTGTGACCCTTGATGCCTAGAAACTAAGACTACTTTATATTCTCTTGAGGCTTCCAAGGCAAAGTGTAATAATCAACTCAAGTCGTCAGTGTTATCGGATTCATTAGTATCATGAGTAAGTGGCCAAACACCTGCGACTGAAAACGGAAGTGGGTAGGGGTGGGGGAACTCAATTGTCAGGGTTATCGACTAGTTTCTGTTAGATCTCAATTGAATGATGTGTCAAACTTGATAACAGTAAAACCCAATCAGGTGAAATGACTAGGCACAGAAAGAAATAATTGAGGGCAAATTCAATACTAGACAACAATAACGATTACTCCCACAGAAATGAAAAGGTTGTCAACAGTGTGAGCGAATCTGAACCTTCTGAAGAGACATACTGTAGTTGTGTTCCATATAGAAGAGTATTAAATGTAGTAAATATTCTGATGAGTCCAGTTCCTATGGAAATATGGGCACACGGTTGATTGGTCGCCGGTCTTTTGGTCGCCGATCTTTTGGTCGCCGGTCTTTTGGTCGCCCGGAAGGTTGATGATAATTACCATTTAAATCGTTGCTCAAATTCCCTGAATACAAACTGCGAATTACTATTTAGTCATACTTAATGCCCTATTAATTATTAGGCTAAAGAAAAGCTCCAAATTTCCCGGACTTTTATTGTTTTTGTTGGAGAACTTGTTAAGACCCTGACTGACGTCCCTTCCTAAGGGGACAACTCATGTACATACAAACTCTTATACACCCACATGTCGGCTCAGTGAAACTGCTCAGGGCCATTGTTGGCTTTTATTGATGCGTAGACCGTTTTACCTTGTTTTGTCGCCGGTCTTTTGGTCGTCGGTCTTTTGGTGGCCGGTCTTTTGGTCGCCCGTTGTCGCGGTCCGGGCGACCAAAAGACGGCGACCAAAGGACCGGCGACCAAAAGACGGCGACCAAAAGACCGGCGACCAAAAGACGGCGGCCAAAAGACCGGCGACCAAAAGACGGTGACCAAAAGACCGGCGACCAAAAGACCGCCGACCAATCGACTGCACACGGGAAATATGAGCATGTTAAAATTAGGGTTGTAAGGTTAAGACAAATGGAACAAAATGTGGGTCAATTTTGGTTGCCTCAATTTTGTGAATCTGAATGAACTACAGCAGTTGATCACTCTTATTTTACACTAAATAGCCTTAAAAATACTTCGCTTGTAGGAAGAGGATTTGTTCTTGAAATGTATCTTGATTTTACATGTAATGTCATGCCAAATTTCAAACCTACCACTGTGCTTCAATATAGGAACAACAATGTACTTACATAAAGGAAATGGGTAATAAGAGTTATTTAAAAAGTGGATAGTCATTGTTTGAAAACAAGTTAAGAACAACAGACCAAATATAATGCATTGTTTAAAGAGAAAAAAGTTTAAACACTAACATTGCATTCATTTGAAATTTTCATTCAGTGATTCTTTCGTGTTGGAATTGGACTACTGAGTAGTTTACAATTTGTCGTATCGTGTTTAACGTGTTGAACAGCCATATGGCACTTTCCATTGAGTGATTTTGAATCTTTTCATTAAGTGATTCTCTTGTGTACCACCATTGGGAGCATGCAAACATTTGCGTTTTTGGACAAATGTGTAGAGTTACAGTTTGCATTGTGTTTACTGTATTGAACTCCATTTCTATTTCAATGTCAAGCATGTTCTGTCAGAAAGATATCTGATAAGATGATATGAAATACACTGTAATATACTGTAATAGTCAGATGTGCAATATAGCATACATACTGCATGAAACAAAGTATTAGTTAGTTAGAATCAGTTGTTTCATATCTTTGTGTATTTCTCACTTTGGGCTAATGACCTCCAGCATATCTTGAAGCCATTATCGAGGTTTTGATGCTGAAAATATGAGTATTTCTAGCCTCAACCCAATCAGCAGCTACTGTGTACCCTCTTATCTGTCCCAAGCACTCCATTAACATTTAAAACACAAATACACATTCGACATAAATTTGACATTGACACCATTGCCATCACTGCTATTTCCATGTTCCCAAGCTTCCTTTTTCCTTGCCACTTCCATCGCCCTCTATCTCCCAACCCCTCCTTCCTTCACTGCCCTGAATGATTCCCTCCCTCTTTTTCCATTTTTATTCCCTTTTTGCCATCTCCTCCTTAACAGCCTCCCTCTCTGTGATTGTATTTAAGACAGCAACACACGACCTTGAATATCTATTCCAAGGTCAAATAATCCCGCCTGTCTGGAAATACAACGGTCTACACGTACAGTTGCCTATAATACACACGTTTATAAAACAACTTTACTCCAAAAGTGTCAGATCTCATTTATTAAAACCATGGTGAGAATGCTTTTAAAAATAACAAGTCTATTCAAATAACTGTCAGGTCCCATTATTATAACATGATGATAAAAATCTTCTAAACTACTATAATAAAGGTGTTGCATAAGTGTGTAACTGTTATTATTAGAATATACTGATGTTAAATATTTTCTAATCACATTCAAACTTGGTAATTGTTATTAATAATGAAAGTGGCTCGGAAATTATTAAATGTGTTCTTCATCACACAACCCAGTAGAATGGTTGTGCTAGGTAATAAGATAAGGTGCAAACCCCCTGCTTTCTCGCTTGCCCCTTCAACTCTATATCTTTAAGCGCCATCAGTGTCTATTCGTCACAATTGCAACTTCCTATAACTCTTTGCTGTCGTGGTATGCCGAGATGTCAAAGTAATCATGCATTTCCAATTTTTCAACTCCATCATCTCTCGCGTTTATGCATTTTATGTTATTTGGGCTTCGTGTCGCAATTCCAATGCATGGTGGGCCATACGGCAAGCCACGAGCAACAAAGCAGAATTTCTATCATTGGTTCCGAGGTTAGCAGTGAATAAGATCTATGTGAATCTTTGATCATCAAAATATATATTCCATCAAGTTTATGTCTTTCATGTAATGTGTGCCATGCATGGCATAACAGAGCAGGAACACAGTTCCCACGGAAACCCCTACAGCCAAGCTATACATTGTGCATCAGCAACAAGCAGTATAGATGTGCACACCCGGCTATAAAGGCGGCAAGGGCCTGATGAATTGCTAGCATATTATAGGCCACCGTAAACATTTACTGACGACAATTTCGTTTTAGAATCGTTTTTCAAATTTGGTTAGGGCTTGCTAACAACACTAATTTCTTCTTAATAACTTCTAATGCACAGTGTGAGAAAAAATCACCAACAATATTTCATTAGTTTACCGTATTTTACTCTTCCCTGACATTTGTTGAAGTTTATCTTATAAGGTTTTTTTTGTTGATATTCATAATGTCTATGGTTTCTCATCAAATGTTTAAGGTGGCACAAACTGTTGCTAGTGTAAATGCACACACACTCGTCTGTGTAGTCAGGTTGACTGAAAATGCGTCTCATCACACCAATAATATGCTTTTCTTTGCAAATAAGACTAAATATTTCTATTTATTCTCATTTGAGTTTTCATTGTCTTACCATAACATTTCTCTTAAAGCAACATGATGTTTAGTGTCATAGTCAAACACAACTTTGAGTTGTACATAAGTACTGGGCTTTGTATTTTTCTCGTAGGCGCAACTAAAAGACTTAAATTTTCTCAAAAGCCTGTATTGTGCCTTATAATCCGATGCACCTTTTATATGGATCAATATTGGGTAATCTTTGTATGAAAATCCCTTTAGCAAAGCTCCATCTAGTTGAAGTATAACACAACCCCCAACCACTACTACTACTTCATCTAGTGGATGTGAAATACAACACCCTAATACTAATACTACTACTACTGCAGCTTCGCCTAGTGAATGTATACCACAACTACAGGTCCATCTAATGGATATATAACGCAACCCCTTACCACCACTACTACCACAGCTCCATCTACTGCAGGGGTGGGCAAACTGGTCCTCAAGGGCCGCTGTGGGTGCAGGTTTTTGTTCCAACCGACCCAGCACAGACACTTTGACCAATGAGATTTCTGCAGAAAACAAGAAGCACCTGACTGCAATCCACTCATTGCACTTGTAGGACACCAGATTGGTGAAAAAAATGTCCTCCTATGGGTTGGAATGAAAAGCCGCATCCACTACGGCCCTTTGTGGAATTATTTTCATATAACACAATCCCATTCTACTACTATTACTACTAATACTACCACCACTTGCACAAGGACCACCACTACTATTCCTGCGTTTTATAATCCGCTGCACCTAATATATGAAACAACTTTTAAGATATGCCGTTCATTGAAAGTGCGCCTTTATATTAGTTTTCTATGGTTCTGAAAACATAAGAAGGGTCAGAGAACTATAAACTGTGGTTACAAGTACAGTGGAAAATAATGTAAACACTAGAATGTGTGAGATGTCAATACCTTCAGTGTTTATGGCAGAGACATAGCTCCAGTTGTATCTCTTGACTATGTCCACCATTGCTCTTGCCTGTTGGGCGTCTGATGGAACTACACGCATAAAGTACTTGTAAAGACTCTAAAATGTAGAGAGACAATCATGGACATTTTATATCGTTACTTCTGAGCAAACTTTCAATCAACAAGATGTCTCACCTTATCACTGAGATCCATGCTAGTCGCAGAGTAGGCAATTTGTGGTATGTTAAACAGTTGTAGAAGATTCTGGACCTGGATGGCTACTGAGCTTGATCCTGGACCAATTAAACCCACAATGGGCTTTTTCCCTCGCATGGGTGTGGCTGAGGGGTCTGCGCACTTCATCGCTGCACCTCCAACGCCTCCTCCCCAAGGGGTTCCTCCACCCCACTCCTCCGCTTCATCGGAGGATACCAGCGAATCTCGAATGAACTCGATGCTCTGCTCCAGAGCCACGGCAGAGTGCCAACAGGAGTCACGGATCTCGCATCCGACGGTGATGTTCGGTAGAATTTGGGGGTCTGCGTTGATGCGGTCCAGTGTGTGCATCATCGCCTCCACCCGCTGGATACCGTATTGCTCTCGAACCGCACCACACTTGCGTTCGTGAACCTGGGAAGGAAGGAATAGCGAGGACACACAATATATAGGAAAAAAACGCTTCAGATTGTATTCGTCATTTAGACTTTTTGTCATTTTGATGTGAAATATGGGGAATCTTTCAAAGCCAACCTTGTCTGCAGGAGGCTGATGATGCACTGAGAACAACGCTCCAATTATGATGTCTCCAGGAATGTGGGCAACAACTCGCCGCTCATTCGACTGCGCAGAGTCAGTTTGATCAAGTGCAACCCAGACAACGAAGAGGAGTAGAAACACAATCATCTTATTTTTTTCAGCTATCCAAAGGTGCGATGAAAAGATACCGTCACAGGTAATGACTCTTCGGAGTGTCAGTTTTTCTGGCCATAGCAAAAGCACCCTTGTTTCAGCTTGTTTTAACTCATTCTTTTCCTTCCGTGTTAGATTTCAACGTTGGACCGTAGCCATAACAGAGACAGGTGCACAAGTGTGACTTGAGAAATATATATCAGAAAACCTTGACTGGATTTCAAAAGGTGATAGACGTCCAAGCTGCACAAATTCAAAGACAGTGCTGGAGTCCAGATTACATGACATCACACAGACATGTTCATGTAAACCTGCAAGAAGATATAGAGAAAAAAGTGTCAATCCTAAACACTGCTGTTTCTCCGGGACACAAGTGTCACAACCACACTCCCTAGAACAATGATATTATAGGCAATACAGTACAACAACATTTATAGTCCCATTTGTTCCACATAGGCATTAATGTCCCTCATAAAATCAGTGAATGTGTACAGAAATATGAATGCAACTGCAGTGGGTCCTTTAAAGTAAACTCGGTGATAATGAAAACAATTACTGTTTGATGCAAATATTAAAACAATACCATACATGAAGGCAGCCCGGTGAGTGTTTAGCGTGTCGGCCTGACAGTTCTGAGATCGAGGATTTAATCCCAGGTTTCCCAGGACCTTCCTGTATGGAGTTTGCATGTACTCCACGGGCTTGCATGTGTTTTCTTCGGGTACTCCGGTTCTCTCCCACATCCCAAAACATGCTTGGTAGCTGGTTGAACTTTCTAAATGGCCCTTAGGTATGAGTGTGAGCGTGAATGGGTGTGTCTCCATGTGCCCCGTGATTGGCTGGTCACTAGTCAGGGTGTTCAGGCTGGGATAGGCTCCAGCACCACCCATGACAATTGTGAGGATAAATGAACGGAAAATAAATTATTGAATGAATGAACACCATACGAGCTTAATGCGTTCCAGGACCGAGGTCGTATGTCGATTTACTCGTATCTCAAATCAGCTTTTCCCATTGAAATGAACTATATACAAATTAATTTGTTCTACTAACAGAGTAACTAATAACTATCTAGTGATCTTATGATGTTGAATACTAAAAACTTGTACATATTCAGTACAATGCGCAGTGTGGGAAGAGAGAGAGAGAGAGAGAGAGAGAGAGAGAGAGAGAGAGAGAGAGAGAGAGAGAGAGAGAGAGAGAGAGAGAGAGAGAGACATGTCAAACGGCAACACGCTCGTAACATAACATAAACAAATTTAAATGAACTTGGATTACGATACGTGCACACTCAAAAATAAGAAATCTGCAAACTCTTGCCACTGGGCTGACATGTCCTTGATTTCCTTTCTAGCGAGGAGGTTCCCTTTTCCACCTCCTCGCTACTGAGCTCCCACAACGCTCCGCCCATTGTTTGAAGGTGTCTTTACACGGCGAGAAAGACGCTGATATCATAAGCAGCCTTTCGCGTCTCGGCCACCCGGCTATCTCATATGCTCGTATCTCAAAAATTGTCTCGTATCTCAAGGGAAATATTTGCTCGGAATTTTACTCGTATCTCAAATTCCTTGTATGTCGGGGCACTCGTCTGTCAAGGTATTACTATACATGTACAATTTTTATTTAACTATCACAATGCCCAATTGTGCTTGATCATACCATACATTGATAGCGATCTAGACTTGAAAGGAAACTGGTTAATTTATATTTTTATAGTCATTTTCAAATCATTTAATTTCTATACTGTTGGTTGATAACAATAACAATATTACATGGGAAATTGCACGAATATTTTATTAAAAGTTGAAATAATGACAGGAGTTTTGAATTTGAAATAACTTTTTTCAAGGATTAAAATATTAATTATTTCATCTTCCGTACTGCGCATCCCTGTAAATGTTGCGGGGGTTGCTGGAGCCTATCCCATAAGACTTAGACAGACAACAACCCAGAACCAGTGAGACAGGCAACCATTCACACTTACAATCATACTGCTACCAGCAGGAATCGAGCCCATGCCTGCCCATACCAAAGTCAAGCAAGTGAACCACTACACCATCAGATGGCCATTAAATAAAACTTTTAATTTAAAAGTTAATCAAGTGGAAGACAAACTACCAGGTGAACAAAGTGGAGCAAATCCAGTGACTAAAAATACCAGTACATTCCCCTACATGTTTATGTACTGAAAATTGTTTAGGAATAAAAAAAGAAATAGTCAGATCCTCAAAAGTAACCATCATACTATCGTCTTCTGGAGAAGTGACAAATGATTTACTGCACAGGATAGCAAAGCATCCGCTTCTCATGCAGAGCAGGGTGAAGGTCATGGCACAAGAGTCTGGGCTTTGCTGACTCAGTATTGTGACAGACAGATGAGTAGCAATATATATATATAGATATATATATATACATATATATATATATATATATATATATATATATATATATATATATGTATATATATATATATATATATATATATATATATATATATATATATATATATATATATATATATGGCTGATGAAAACCTAGACAATCACGGGGGAACACAAAAACTTTACACAAGAAGAGCACAGAACCAAACTCATAACTGTCTACCAAGGAACCAATTCCCATGAATGGTTTGAAAAAATAATAATAAAAAAAGCACAAGCCACAGTCTGGCTAATTGTAATTAACATGAAAGTGTCAGGAAGGCAGTGTGGCTAACCACAGTCTAATAATGAACAAGTTAAACAGAACAGCTACTCTTTCCCACACAAACACTCACTGAAATCAAAACTACTAGTGTTTCATTCGATTTTCTCACACTTAGTCATACATGCTGGGTCTCTCTATCACACTTCTCTTTGTGTGTCTGTCTTGTTGCGAGGGACCCCCTGGCGTTAAAAGCAAAACAAAATATTTCTCAATCCCTTAGAAAATTCTGCCCACACCTCCTTTTCCAGTATGGAAATATTTAAACTCAACAAAAAAGCATGTCTAAAGTTTGAATTTGCAATCTGGAAAGCATATTTATTTATAAGAGCTACATTTTCAATGTTTCAAGAATTAATGTGGTTTTAGGGTTAAATATCTTTTAACATTTCCTTAAGGTAAATGTTATTATGTGTTCAGTTGAAAATATTGTTTGTTTTCAAATGCAGTGCAACATATGTTAATTTCCTTTTGGAGTCTTTTTAAGCCAATGATTCACCGGGTAAATGCTGCTTGTACAACATTAAAATATGAAACTTTCACTCTTTGCAAAGGGCCTGTTTATGCGACATGTGAATCAATAGGGAGTCTGAAATTTAAATGCTATTAGAAATGTTGCTCACAAAAACAAAGCCACACAAAAAAATACAAATTATTCCTTGAATGATCACCTTTACAGTCTGTAGATGTATGTGTGAGAAACAAGCTACTGTAATTACTACAATTTAAATGGACAAAAGCAAATATGTTATCGCATCATATTTCCACAAGTCGCCTGAAAATGAATCACAAGTAGACCTGAGTGATAAAACAATAACGAAAATTATCGTCAAATATTTTTTGTCAACAATAATAATAACAACTTTTGATAAAAGTCGATAAATATGAACTGCAATTACTCCACCCAAACACCACAAAGAACGAGGGCGCTGATGTGACGTAAACACTTCGTTCAGTAGAATAAAGAAGATGGTGAAGGACAGCTAATCATTTAGCAGGGTTAGCAATAGAGCCCCCAAGAGCATGGAAGCGAAAGGACTATAACACAGCCAAATGAGCAATTATGAGATACAGGACAACACCAAGCCTACCCACTAAAAGATCCAAGTCAAGTCTCCCAGTCATGTATTTTATCTTTACTTTTGAATGTACGCGAGGCACACTGAGAGCAAACAAGGTTGACTGAACCTTGGCAGCACTCAAGAGTCAAGATATCAGTCTACAGTCTTAATTCTCTCTAACATGTTTACCGCATGTCACAGAGGAGGTTATTGATTGGCTAACAGAGGGCACGATGTCATGGGAAGCCAATAAGTGAAATTCTGATAGGGTAAGGCTCTTTTAAACAAAGACACGGGAGGGATTTCTTTTTTTTTTAAATGCCTCTTAAACCACCTGTGCACAAACGGGAGCCTCCTTGAAAATTTCCCTAATGCATTTTAACCCACTCTCCTCATTTGAGGACATCTTATAATTCTTTTTCTTACTTGATATCAAGGAGTTTTCCTCATTTAATGAAAATGTTATGAAAACATTGCAAAAATCCAACTTGTTAACTCGGGTTAAAATGGGTTAAGTTCTTCCAACTTTAAAAATAAATAAATGGCCACATGTGAGGTAAATTTACATTGTTTCTTTTTGTGAGGCTGAAAATATTATGTTTGTCAATGGCGCTTAGGTCTTCAGTTGATTATTTAGCACATACTGCACAACAACTTTTGGTTTTAAGGCAAATTTATAAAAATGAAGATGCCTGTCAACATTTCTGCAGGATTTATTGTTCATTACTCTTCATAGTTTAAGGAGGATGTTGTCTTATCTTTATTGAAGGACAGAACAAAAACACTTTAAAATTATCATATTTTATATTCCTTTTTTAAGTAAGGTAACATAGTTACTTTCATAATTGAATAACAAGTCAAATAAATTGTTTACTTAGTAACAAATGTTTGAAGTTTCGAATTTAAAGACAAAAGATGTGATAGTTATCGCCATAATTTTTTGTCATATCGCCCAGGCCTAATTACAAGTACTAATTCACTGTTTAGGAAAATATTAGGCTATTTTTCCTGAATGATCACAATACTATTAACCTTTCTTTTTCTTGCACACAAGCGCAACCAAGTACGTCAAAGATTTTTTTCTCTCTTCTGTTGTTATCCATGATTGGTTGCCTTTGTCTTGAGTCATTCAACTAGTTAATGTAGCTTCAAGTGACAATATCTGGATCTATACACGGTTAGGTTCAGAATGTGTGCGTAAATCAGTCATTTTTGTAGTCATATTAATATCTGGGGTCCGGCGGCTTGAGTGGTTAGCACGGCGGCCTCACAGCTCTGGGTCCTGGGTTGAAATCCGTGTCGGTCCACCTGTGGGGAGTTTGCATGTTCTCCCCGGGGCATGCGTGGGTTTTCTCTGGGTGCTCCGATTTCCTCCCACATTGCAAAGACATGCATGGTAGGCTGAATGGTCACTCTAAATTTCCCCTAAGTGTGAGTGTGAATGGTTGTGCATCTCCTCGTGCCCTGCAATTGGTTGGCCACCAATACAGGGTGTCCCCCACATCTGCCCCGAAGTCAGCTGGGATAGGCTCCAGCACCCCCTGCGACCCTAGTGAGGATAAAGCGGTTCAGAAAATGAATGTATGAATATCTGGTTTTCTGAAATGGATTCCAGTCATTGATTTCATGTCATACACAATCCAATAATCCGAAATAAAGGATAGGATTAATAAAACCTGCTGAAATGTCAACATTACTCACCTATTTGCAAATGATATGCAGTGATGCATTTGCCCTTTCCTGCTACATCTGACTTCAGTCGAAAGGAGTAGGTGCAAAATATCAAAATGAATGGCCTGATCAAACAGTAAAGGGCACCATTCGTTTCTTTGCGCACTTCACAGCGCCAAAGTCAATAACCAAGAATTGTGTCACTACGAAAGACACAGCATGGTACTACAAACACACTGGGACCTTCCCCCGAGGGACTGTAAGAAAGACTAGATAAAAGACCAGATTAGACACATTGTCTCAAAGCTTGTGCACTTGAACCGCTGACACTGCAGCAGCTAGATCAAGATGGGAATAAGCCCCCTTGACTCGATCGCATCTGAAAAATCCTCCCACGCAAAAATGTTTGACAGCCCTATTTGCACCCGCCTTCGCCACTCCTCGCCATGTTCGCGCATTCATCGACGATTAACAACTCATCACGGAGCATCTTCTCCGTGCATGAGACGATCATGACGAAGACGCCGCCTGGTGCAACGCTGCGCCCAGCAGCCGCAGTGGGAGTTATGCGAGGGGGCTCCTTGGCTATCCTGCACACACTTCGGTGCGACTTGGGCGGACACACATGACAGAGTGTGAGCTGCACACCAATAGACTTATTAGACTAGGTGCCAAAAGGACGCCAAAATACATGCAAGCGCCTTCCTGCACTCTCTTGTTTTGATATTCGCTCTAATTTGGCAAAGATGATCACCAACTATGTTAATTCAAGTCAGATCAGGCGCGGATATGATATGAATGCCAGTTGACGTCGATATATCAGCTCCAGTCTTACCTTCCTCGTGTGTGGTTCCGCTTGATAATTAGGGCGCATTTTTTTAGGGTGGAGGGGGCAGATCAATGAAAGGGGGAAATCGCAGCGATGGCGCTGAATTCAATGTCAAAGGCACCGACCGGCGTTGGCTCGTCTGCCACCGCTCCCTCCGTTTTCAAGTCACGAACACCTGAGCGTCTCTCCAAACAACTCTCCTTCACCCCCTTGCTCCAAAAAACGAAAAACGCGCGCGGACACACTGTGTCACATGCGCCAATAAGCGCCTGTAATAACAGACGTCGACGCATTCACTCGTCTAAAATTTAAACAAGCGTCTTAGAGTAACGTCTATAGTTCTGAGACGAGTGCCATTTCTAATTCTGACCTGTTGTGTTGAATGGGAAGTACTTTTGCTACAGGGTAAACTCAAGCCAGAACAGGTGCGCTGGGTTTGTTAGGGGCATTAGGCTAAGATGTTTGTCAAAAAATACGCCAAAAACAATTAAACCATTTGAAGGACAGCGGTCACCACATTGGACATCTGTTAAAAACTATCATTTGCCGAGCCCTGGTCACAGAGTATGTGTTGTGGATTAGGACTTTGTTTAGAAAACACTTATTGAGAGCAATAAATAATCTCATCTCATTCCCTCGACCGCTTTATCCTCATTAGGGTCGCGGGGGGTGCTGGAGCCTATCCAAGCTGACTCCGGGCCAGGGGGGGGGGGGCACCCTGAATTGGTGGCCAGCCAATTGCAGGGCACAAGGAGACAAACAACCATTCACGCTCACACTCATACTCACACTCATGCATGTCTTTGGAATGTGGGAGGAAAATGGAGTACCCGGAGAAAACCCACGCAGGAGAACATGCAAACTCCCCACGGGTGGACCAACCTGGATTTGAACGCAGGTTTCCCACTGTGAAATTGAAATTACAAGAGTATAGTGAAAAGTTTACAAGAATTAAGTCACACGTGTTAATATTATAAGATTAAAGTGTAATATTACGGCAATAAAGACATGATATTCAAAATCAAAATTCGGAATATTATGGAATTAAAGTTGTTATATCATCCTATGCAAAGGAATTATAAAACAATCATAAATAGTAATTACAATTCCAAGAGAGATTCCTCTACACAGTCGAGAAATGTATTCTCCCTATCAATATTCTTTTTTTCAATTTAGATCAAAATGCATCGTTCAATAGTTTTATTCATTTTGTTTAAAAAAAAAAACAGTGCCTACACAGAATACTTGAGGGAAATGCTCATTATTCAATATGTCAAATGGGGACCGCAAAATGCAGTCCCTTGTGCCACAATCCCCCATGGGCTCAACACCTGCAGGGGGAGGTCGGGTTCATGGGCAGTTGGGTTGCAACCAAAGGGAGGGCTCCTTAGTGGTGTAATTCCCAGATGCAGGAGATGGCTCTTGGGATTTGTAATGTCACCTCACTGGTGGAGAAGAAGCCCCAGCTAGCTAATTCTGACTAGATGTAGTCGGGCTCACCTCTATGCACATTTTGGGCTCTGGTACCACCCCGTTCAAGGGGTGTGAAACACCTACTTTGGAATTGACCATAGTGAGAGAAAAAGGAACTAGGTGTGGGCCTACGAACATCTCTCCAGCTTAGTGCCCGTACATTGTAGTTCACCTCGGTAGATGAGAGGGTTGGGGGACGGGTCCTGACTGTTGTTTGTGCTTATGCACCATGCACCCGTATTGTGAGGCGATATACTCTGGGAGTATAAGGTACTGGAATCCTTGATAAAGATCCAGTGTCAGAGCTTGGTCCATTGTGGCTGTGAGAATGTCCGATCCGTTTCCAGTAAGGGTGTACTCTGCCAAGGCTGCCCTTTATCTACGATTCTGTTCTTTTATGGACAGAATATCTATGCACAGGCGAGGCAGTGAGCGGGTCTGATTTAGCATCGGTATTGTAACTCTGCTTTTTGCAAATGATGTAGTTCTGTTGGCTTTATCGGGCCGTGTTCGTCAACTCTCAATGGAGCAGTTCAAAACCGACTTTGAAGCGGTTGGGATGAGAAATATGCGTGTGCGGTCGATTGGTCGCCGGTCTTTTTGTCGCCCGGACCGCGACAATGGGCGACCAAAAGACCGGCGACCAAAAGACCGACGATCAAAAGACCGGCAACAAAACAAGGTAAAACAACACAGTCTACGCATCAATAAAAGCCAACAATGGCCCTGAGCAGTTTCACTGAGCCGACATGTGAGTGTATAAGAGTTTGTGTGTACATGCGTTGTCCCTTTAAGCTACGTCAGTCAGGGTCTTAACAAGTTCTCCAACAAAAAACAATAATAGTCCGGGAAATTTGGAGCTTTTCTTTACCCTAATAATTAATAGGGCATTAAGTATGATTAAATAGTAATTCGCAGTTTGTATTTAGGGAATTTGAGCAATGATTTAAATGGTAATTATCAATAACCTTCCGGGCGACCAAAAGATCGGCGACCAAAAGACCGGCGACCAATCGACCGTATAACGAAATGACCATGGTTCTTAGTTGGGAAAAGGTGCTATGCCCTCTGTGGGTCAAGGATAAGCTCCTTCACCAAGTCGAGGATCAAGTGGAGACAGATGAGGTGGCTCGGGCATCTGATTAGGATCCCTCCCGGACGTCTCCCTGGTGAAACATTTTGGGCATGTTCTACTGGGAGGAGGGCACAAGGCTGACCCAGGACACGCTGGAGAGAATATGCTTTCTGTGTAGTTCGGAGTACTCTCAGAAGAGCTAGATGAAGTGGCTGGGGACAGGGAAGTCTGGGCTTCGCTATTGCCCCCGCAAGCTAACGGTGAGAAAATGAAGGAGGGGTTGGGGGCTCAATGAAAATGCTTCACTTGAACTACCAGCCAGCTTACCCACAAAATCTTTTACGCAATGATGACAGATTTTAGAAGTGGCAGAATGTGAGATACAGTATCTGCAGGTCATAAAAAGTTTGGAGTCTTAACTTTCAACGTTCAAATAGTCCCAAATTACCAATTAAGTGTAATTGGATAATTTCCCGCAGCACTCGTATTGATCTCCCACTCAACCAGGTTGAGAATCACTGAACATAACTGTGAAGTTAACAGTTTATTTGTCTTTGGAGGTTTTACAGTTCCTCACGAACTTATAGTATGTCATTATTGTTGTCTCTTCTAAATGTAGACCTTTCATATTTTCATTGTCTTTTCTCCAATTTGACCAAAAATATAATCATTGAGTCCTTGTGCAGGTGCATTTCACAACAAATAGCCTACCTTTTACTTCAGAAACAAAACAGACAGGACTTGTCAAGCCCATCATCTCTGCTACTTTCTGTATTTATAGGGTCATACTACTAGATCATATGCACCATATGCATCGGGAATGGACAAAAATAATAATGATTTAAAAAATATATGTATTTTTAAAGTTTACCAAGGTAGAAATTATTGTACTTATATTTTAAAAGGGGCAAACAAATACACATTTGTATGATGACATGCTGTACAGAAAATGCTGTTATAACATTTATTCAGAAAAATACATCTTTATTCTTTAAAAAGTAGATTATGGTTTCTGAAAAAATATAATAATGTTTTTTTCTTAGGAATAGGTTTTTATTCCTGGAATAATATATTTTTTATGTAATAATGCCAATACTGATGATAGAAGAATGACAAATGTATGTCATGTCACTATCATATAAAAACTTTGAATGCACTAAAGACAAATATACAACATATTTTACTGTCAATGATAAAAGGAAGCTACAGTTTACGGACCGCAGTTTGAGACCCTCTGTTTGGTATTTTCCTCAGAGGAGCATTGGGTATGATTTGCACTTCAATTAGTATTCATTAAATAGCTCTAATTTGGGCAGCTCGGCGGATGTGTGGTGAGCGTGTTGGCCTCACAGTTCTGGGGTCTTGGGTTCGATCCCAGGTTTGTCCCAGTTTGCCTATTCTCTCCAGATTTGTGTGGGTTTTCTCTGGGTATTCCGGTTTCCTTCCACATTCTAAAAACATGCATGGTAGGCTGTTTGAACACTCTAAATTGCCCCTAAGTATGAGTGCGACCGTGAATGGTTGTCCGTCTCCTCGTGCCCTGAAATTGGCTGGGTAACAATTCAGTGTGTGTGTCCCCCGCCTCGTGCCTGATGTCAGCTCGTACAGGCTCCAGCACCCCCTGCGACCCTTGTGAGGATTAAGCGGTTAAGAAAATGTTCGAATAAATAGCCTTAATATTTCAATAGCCATTATTGAAACCTGTTTTTAGCAATATTTCTTACACGGTTCTCAAACGTTAAACCAAGATGTTCCCATTTCAAAACACAATTTGGATTGTGCAGATTTGTTATGTTTTTGTTTTTTTTAAATCAATGTTCACAACGGATATCCCGGCCATCATCATAACCCAATTACAATATCAGTTCTTAGTCTTCATCCAAGTTACCAAAGCTAAACCAAGGTTGCTACCACGTTCACAGTCAGAATTAACGATCTTGCGTACAATTAGGACAAAGTTAAAGTTGTGGACCAACTTGCAATTTGAAACCCTTATGTTTCAAGACTGTAGCTTCATGTACTCAATTAAATTTTTGGTATGTAATACAGATAATTTGTAGACTATTCATGCTGTATGTTATTTGTTAACAATAGCGTGGAGTTTGTGATTCCCTGTATTTTATGATTATAATTCAAAATTGGGATGCTGATTTCCATTTAATATTATGATCCCGGTTGCGGTACCATTTTGGCCACCAGTCTCCTTTACCGTATTCAACTGATAAACTATAAAATATTGAGTCAATTAATGTAAAATGATTTATATCAAAGCAAGTTCCTGCCATATTCCCAATTAGTCATTTTAAACAGAAGTGTTTTGATCAGAAAAAGTCCAACCAAGGCAATTTTCTGCAAATCTTTCTTGCATTTGCATTATCTGTGACGAATATAGGCGGACCCTGCATGCTTTTGTCCTCTTGGATCATGAGAGGTGATGTTACCATAGGAAAGATCATGAATAATATTGTTTCAGGCATAAAACAATGTTTTATGTTGTTTTAAACATACATTATTACACACATTGCCAGCCATTCCCGGTCTTCCAATTTCAATTAGTGTTTGTTTTGCCTAGTTTTCAGCATCCAAGAGCACAGTCAATGTAATTAATAAAAGCATGCTGATCAAAATAGAAAAATGTCAACTTCGGCATTGTAGATGAGAGGATTTTTTGCAAGGTACATTCGGTCACATTTTCATGAAACTATGTTGATAAATGTAAAGCATACCTCTGCTTGCAGGACAGGTGTGTGGACTTGGAGAAGAAGAACATCCCTCGTGCGTCCATCATGGCATCGCCACTCGCTGTGGTTAATCTACTTTTTCACTATGGCAACAAATGAACCCCCCTTCTCTCTGTCTCTCTTGATCTCTCTCTCTCTTTTTCTCAATGCTCCAATGAGGAGGCTCCACATACGTCACAGGCTAGCGAACCTCTCTCACTCTCCTACTGTCTATCTCTCTCACACACACAAGCCTACCTCCACTATACCATCTGGAGATGGGTACTGATAAAGAGTGAGAGGCAACCATAGAAGGACAGGAAAGGGGTAATATGGGCTAGAGAGGATTTTAGAGCGTGGCTATGACAAGGCTTGGATTAATTTGCCAGCCAAATGCATTTGAGATTAGTGGACCATTAAAAGAGCATAGACATAAACTCACACACACAAACACACACACAAGCGGGCCGAGCGTGTGATGAAGTGATAGCCTTACTGAATCTGACCTCTAGATTTCCTTTCCTCCCCTTTTAGTCTTTCATCTTGTTTTGACACCAACAAATAGGCTAGGAAGAAAAACATATGAGTCCAATCGCATACATGCTTCTCCTTCTGCAATTGTTGTTTGGTTTAAATGGTGCAATTTATGGATTGTATTGAAACACTGACATGGGATTTACAGTGGTACCTCGACATACGAGTGCCCCGACATACGAGCAATTTGAGATACGGGTAAAATTTCGGGAAAATATTTATCTTGAGATACGAGACAAATTTTGAAATACGAGCATACAGCAGACGTGAGAGGCTGCTCATAAGAACATCACGGGCACTGTCTTTCTGGTCGCAACTCCCTCGTGTAATGTCTCTACGAGCACTGGGCGGAGCGTTGCATTTTTTTCAGTGTTTTTTTTCCGTTAGACAGTGCGAATGGCGGCTCGATCGCTAATATTCAGGAGTATATACCACTTCTCGTTGACAAGTGCTCGTGCATTATCCTATTGTGAGGACAATTGTGTGCATCATTTTCGGAATATTGTGAAGTGAATAGAAAAGCAAACAACCCTCGATAGGTTGCATCTGAAAGTCAGGGTGGAGGCGGGGCCAATAGAGCCAACCCGGGAGAAGAAAGGTATAAAAATTTAAAACAAAATTAGAATTAAGTTTAGTGCAAGGTTAGATTAAATTTATTTTTGAGTGAGTCTGCATTGTAATCCAAGTTCATTTAAATTAGTTTATGTTGTTACGAGCGCGTTGGCGTGCAAATAGTCCCCTGCCCTCCCGTCCCCTCTCAGTCCATCTCTGTCCCCTCCGCGAAATCCATCTAATTTTAGTATACTATTAAACACATTTTAGTACCATTAAACCACTAGTTATTTGTTACTTTGTTAATAGATGGCGAATTAGAACAAATAACAACGTTTTTCCAATACAATATCCTGTTTTGGTGTTTTTTCAGACGGTTGGAAAGAATTAATTTGTTTTTCGTTCATTTCTATGGGAAACGTTCGTTTGAGTTACGAGAAAATCGACATACGAGCTCAGTCCCGGAATGCATTAAGCTCGTATCTCGAGGTGTCACTGTAAATGTAAATTGAGCAGTCCACAAAGCCCAATTCTCACAAACCTTTGGGAGTTATTCCATTCTGATGATCATGTGGGACACAGATAATTAGATTAGATTAGATTAGATAACTTTATTCATCCCGTGTTCGGGAAATTTCACTGTCACGGTTGCAAGAAGGTGAGAATACAGACACAGGAAAATACATTTTAGACTTAAATAAATAGGTAATGAGTGAGTGAATAGTTATCGTCTTCATCAGTTCTTTGGTTCCATACCACACGGTGATGGAAATAACCCCAAGACGAAAGACAGTCCTTCATAATAAGGGTTCTGAATGTTGTCATATCACATCATGTTTTTGTTTTTCTAACTTAATCTGCTCAAAAGCCAGAATTATCTAGAGGGTTCCGTTTCCCTGGCAACCCTTTGGTTCTTGTAATAAAAAAAAGATGATCATCTAACAGGCAGTCAATCAGTTCCACTACATGCTGGGATGACAGTCAAAGAGATACCATTTGTGTAACTGGGTAAATAAATGAATTACTGTTGATTGGGTGAAGACTAAGCAGTACTGTGTGCAGGGAACTCGTTTAGGATCATGTTAATGATAGATGAAGATTACTTAGTTACTATAAAATGTCCCAATATTAGAAAATTTATTTTTCTCTTTAAGTAGTTAAAAGTTAGTTCAATTAATTAGTTCAGTTCATATTTGAACATTTGAAACTGAGTTCATCTTTCCAAACATGAACATGTTTAGTTTTTTTCCCCCCAGTATGTTGCTATTAGCTTCTGCCCATTTTTGCCACCCAATGAAACGACATTATATTCCAGTTAGATTATCAGTCCTGCATTAAATCATAAGAAGATGAAGGAAGAAAAACTTGTTTCATTCTCTTTTTTTAGATAATGCAACTAAATATGTACTTCAGGTGGAATAATGAATTGTTTCCCAAAGGAAAAACACAAAACTTTAAGAACTTGGATTTAAAGATGGAATTAAATAATGTAAATGGTATTAGTAAAATTACAAAACAATCTAGGGCCAAGGTCAATAACAATGCTATACTTGATTTTCTACAGTGTGCAGAATTGTTTATTTGAATCAATTGGTAATTGATAAATGTGTACTAATTGCTTGGTTAATGGAATGCAAAATGCATTCATTTTCTGAACCGCCTATCCTCACAAGGGTTCTCAGGGGTGCTGGAGCCTATCCGAGCTTATTTCGGGCCAGAGGCGGGGGGACACCCTGAATCAGTGGCCAGCCGATTGAAGGGCACGAGAAGATGGACAACCATTCCCACCTAGGAGCAATTTAGAGTGTCTGTCATGTTTGTTGGGGTTTTTTCCTCTTGTGTCACTCCTGGCTTCCCTTTGCTCTCGTAAACCAGCTGCGCATATTTTGTGATCAGCTCCTGTTTTCTAAGTATGTAAACGTGAGTGTTCTGTGGTAACAGGTAGGAGTATTGCCAATTGTTGCTTGTTTCGTGTTTCCTTTTTCAGCATTTTGTAAGTACCGGCTGCCTCTTTGTTCGGGTACCCCCTCTGCCTTTGTTTGTAACTTTTGTAAATTTTGTCCCAATTTTTGTATGATTATTTTTCATTAATATCTTGAGGTGTGCATCAGCTCTTTCGCCGCTTTTTTCCCTGCCTCTCATCCTGGTTTCTGTCCTCGCTGCACATTCGAGGCAGTCATGACAGTGTCCAACCAGCCTACAACCATGTTTTTGGAATGTGGGAGGAAACCGCAGAAGACCCATGTAGCACTGGAGAGAACATGGAAACTCCACACCGCTTATCTCCACAAGGGTTGTTGGGGGTGCTGGAGCCTATCCCAGCTAACTACGGGCACCAGGCGAGGGACACCCTGAATTGGTGGGAAGTTTAAAAAAAGTTAATAATTAATAGCGGAAAAAAACGCAAAATAGTGAATTATTGATAAGTGAAGACGCGATAATCGAGGGATTACTGTACTTGTTTTAAGGCTGAAACACCCAATGACAGATATAGGATGATAATATTACTGAGGCTGAATTTAGGCGAACGGATTCAAGTGTAAAAATAGACATTTTGCTCCCAAGGGGTAAAGTTATAGAATATCCTCAGATCAGAGTCAGGCCTCTTGCAGAAGTATAAAAGTGGAGTAGATTCAAGGTTACTTTCATTTAAACCTCTGGGAAATAGTCAGTCCAGGCCGATTTAACAATATTCTTCCATTTTCTATAGTGCTTATTGGGTCTCGCGTGAGCTGGATCCTAAGCTTACTTAGGAACGAAAGGCAGAGTATGCCTTTTACTGCTTGCCAGCCAACTACACGATTGGATTATGAGTGTGTGCGATATTTTCATTTTAATATACTGTATTAATGTTTATGCAATGCAAAGTGGCTGCATCTCAACTATGAAGTAAACATGCAAACCATTACCACAGTTTTTGTTGATATATTTGTATGTTATTTGCCAAGAGGCAATCGTATTGGATTACTAGCTTCCGCGTGTGTACACATTTGCCAAAAAAGAAATAGTGGCATGTAACAATAAACATAGGCCTGGTCTACTTTGAAGCTCCCTGTTAAATGTATACTCTGCTAATTATGACCACAATGGCTGTGGAATCAATTAGAATTAAAATATAGTCATAGTCACACTTTGAAGTAATATATTCTGAGTGGCAAGACAACAAATTATTTAAGTATTGCTCGGTATTTAATTTTAATAAGACCTGTCTGTTGTTGCCCAATGACCACTCCGAGGTGAACCCCAATCCTTGCACAAAATCAACTCAGGTACGTAGGCTCTTATTTACACCTTGAAGACTTACATTGAAACATGGCATATCCTGATTTGATTTCAGTGTAGGTAAAGGCCTCACCTATTATCCCGTGTTCAGACAGACCATATTTTTTTCTCATCGCCCATGGGTTCCCGTACAAAGTCAATGTAATCGTGTGTGGAAGGTCAACAGGCAGCCTTCCTCAACATCCAGTCAACAAATGTCCAAACATTGGAAGAAAAAAAAAAAAAAACTATCAGAAAAGACAAACTATGAGGAGATTATAGTTTCAGTATTACCAGGATTAATTCATACATTGTAATATAACATTTGAAAAAAAGTAGTAATAGAGGTAAGTTGTTATATTGCTTATTTTTTACGTTACATGAACTGGAAATGGGCGGCCCGTCGGCTGATTGGTTAGCGCGTCGGCCTAACAGTGGGGGACTTGGGTTCAAATCCAAGTTGGTCCACCTGTGTGTTTGCCTGTTCTCCTTGGGCCTGCGTGGGTTTTCTCTGGGGACTCCGGTTTCCTCCCACATTCCAAAGACATCCATGGTAGGCTGATTGGACACTCTAAATTGCCCCTAGATGTGAGTTTTGAACGTGAATGGCTCCAGCACCCCCCGCAACCCTAGTGAGGATAAAGCGGTTCAGAAAATGAGATGAGATGAAGTGGAACTTTTGGGTTTTGACGGGCTGAGATTTTTTGGCAACCTAAGGTCTGTGTCAACACAAATCGCTTTCATTCATTCATTTTCTGGAGCGCTTCATCCTCACTAGGGATGTGGGGGGTGCTGGAGCCTATCCCAGCTGACTCTGGGCCAGAGGCAGGGGACACCCTGAATCGGTGGCCAGCCGATTGCAGGGCATAAGGAGATGGACAACCATTCATACTCACACCCATACCTAGGGGCAATTTAGAGTGTCCAATCAGCCTACCGTGCATGTTTTTGGAATGTGGGAGGAAACCAGAGTACCTGGAGAAAACCCACGCAGACTCGGTGAGAACATGCAAACTCCACACAGGTGGACCAACCTGGATTTGAACACATGACCCTAGAGCTGTGAGGCCGACGCTCTAACCCAGGCGTCGGGAACCTTTTTGACAGAGAGAGCCATAAACAATTCATATTTTCTAATGTTATTTCTTGAAAGCCATTGTCAGAATTGAAAAGTAAAAATACATGAAAATGTGTGATTTTTTTTACATTTCACCACTTTTAAAGTACAAAATGTCTCTGAATTCTTTTGACAACATTGTTATGCTGTTGCTAATAAATCAGTATCAATCATATCATGCATGCAGAAGAGTGATAAAAAAAACAAAATTATGATTAAAGTGGTGGTAGAGGTCGTATCAACGCTAGAGTGACGCTCCAATTAGTGCGATCGGGACTCAGCTCTCTCTCCAGTGATTTACCTTACAAGTTAGTGGAGAACCATATGCACCCATGGAAATAGCCGCATATGGCTCCCGAGCCATAGGTTCCCCACCCCTGCTCTAACCACTCAAGCCGCTGGGCCCCCTCAACACAAAACTACTTTGGTATAATACTAGGAGTTTGAAGTCATATTAGAAGAAATTGGTTATAAAATTATGACATTGAAGTTTTTATATTAGTTAGTGAACTGGAACTTTTTCAGGTTTCACAGACTTGAACTTTTGACAACGTAAATGTCAGTGTAAACACAACACAGTAATTAGGAATGGCCATGGCACAAATGACAAGATCATTCTGGCTACAACATTAAAGTAATTAGCAGACCATTGCGTGCCAAATTGTGTTTTTCAGTGTAGCAAGGGTGTGTGACCACTTGGTAATAGAAAGCAAACTAAAGGATACACGCTTGATCAAAACCGTCCAAATAGCAAAGCAGTTTGCTAATTATTCATGCACACATTCACTAAGTTTAGGCAATTAAGAATATACAATTAACTTACCATATTACTTTTGGGAAAATTAACCGTTTCTTGCACCAATCATGGATTTTTTTCTCCCTTATATTCGTTCATTCAACCCTCCAAGGCAAATTGGATTGGTCTCGTGCATTGAAATGTGAGCATTCGTAGCCAGTCTTCAACTTTCCGGTGGAGCGAGTGATTAGCGCGTCGGCCTCACAGTTCTGGGGTCCTGGGTTCAAATCCAGGTCAGTCCACCTGTGTGGAGTTTGCATGTTCTCCCCGGGCCTGCGTGGGTTTTCTCCCACATTCCAAAGACATGCCTGGTAGGCTGATTGGACACTCTAAATTTCCCCTAGTGTGAGCGTGAATGGTTGTTTGTCTCATTGTGCCCTGTGATTGGCTGGCCACCAATTAAGGGTGTCCCCTGCCTCTGACCTGAAGTAAGATGGGATACGCTCCAGCACCCCCGCTACCCTAATGAGGATAAAGCAGTTCAGAAAATGAGATGAGAGATGAGATTAAATGGATGAAAGTATCACTTGCTCTATGAAGAGTTTTAAAGATCTTAAGTGTCAAAAAAGTTTGGGTGTTTTTTGTAAACAGTCACTTCCTGTATAAAGGCTCCCAAGTCATAAGTATCAATATTTGAGTAGCTGTGCACTGTAGTGACGACTGTTTTCTCAGAATCTTTTATATGTCCATCATAAGAGGGATCACGCTGCCCTCTTGTGGCTGTTTTAAGAGCGCTTGTTTATTTATGTAACACTTGATATCAGGACGTGCATCATGAGATTACATTTTTAAAATATTACTTCATTCGTGGAAAAAAATAGAATGGGCTCTCTTTTTTTTCTCCCACGCACACACGCGCACGCGCTCTCCCAAAGGAGCCCCGCGGACAGATCTATCCTTGTGACGTTCATTCCTGTGCGCTCTAGCGAGTTGCTGGCGCAGATAAGCCGCATCCCGTGCCTGGTTTGCGGCAGCATGTGACCGCTTTGAGGTCTCGAGTTTTGCACAAACCTCTAACCCGAGCTTGCTTGTATAGTAGTCCACATGAGGAGACAGTGGGAGGTCAAGTGCTTGAATTTGGAAAGCGCCTCTATTCCGCATTGTGCAATAAAAGTCACACTGAATCACGTGGCACAGATGATGAAGATGCAGCACTTTCAGAGACTTTTATATGGTGCCTTTATTTGTTGTTCATTTAAAGACGGTTAATTATCATTTGTTCCCCTATATATTGCTTTTCAGGAGGAAAGGGGTTACAACCCTCACAGAAATGTCGGGGTATTTGGCTTTAAGGTGAAATTTCTCCTAATTTGGTCTTCATGCACCCTTTCATATATGAATATATAGATTTTTCTTTTCTTGAATGTATTTATTACATTCATAAAGACAGTGGTCTATTAGACATCAAATTGTAGTTTCAGGGTTGCCTGAATGGAATTTGCTGTGGGAAATTAAAAAATATTTGTATAAAATTCATTCATTTTCTGAACCACTTCATCCTCAGTAGGGTCTGGGGAGGGTGCTGGAGCCTTTTCCAGCTGACTTCGTGCCAGAGGCGGGGGGGACACCCTGAATCAGTGGGCAGCCAATCGCAGGGCAAGAAGAGACGGACAACCATTCACGCTCACACTCATACCTAGGGGTAATTTAGAATGTCCAATGAGCCTACCATGCATGTTTTTGGAATGTGGGAGGAAACCGGAGTACCCAGAGAAAACCCACGCAGGCCCAGTGAGAACATGAAAGTACCACACAGGTGAACCGACCTGGATTTGAACCCACGGCCCCAGAACTCTGAGGCCAAGGTGCTAACCACCCAGGCCAGTTCTGGGTTCGTTCCCAGTTGGGTGCTGCTGAGGACTCCTCACAGTGTGTAGTTTGCCTGCTCTCCCCAAGCTTGCGTGGGTTTTTTCTGGTTACTCCTCTCACATCCCAAAAACCTGCTTGGTAGAATGGGTGAACACTCTAAATTGCCCCTAGGTATGAGTGTCAGAGTGGCTGTTCATTTCCATGTGCTCTGCGATTGGCTGGCCACCAATTCAGGGCCTGCTGCCCATTGTCAGATGGGACAGGCTCCAGCGACCCCGCAACCCGTTATGAGGATGAACAGCACAGAAAATGTATGACATGAATTCAAATAAGTGTACCCAGTGTGCATTTCACAAAGGGTATTTTCATTCATTCATCTTCTATACCGTGCATCCTTAAAAGGGTTGGGTTGGTTGCTGGAGCCTAACTCGGTTGAATTTGGGTGAAAGGCAGACTACACCCTAGACTGGTCACCAGTGAGCCGTAGGGCACATAAAGAGACAAACGACAGTACACATTCACAATCATACTGCCACCGGCAAGTGAACCTCTACACCACGAGGCAGCGGGAATTTTCGGGATCATTCAATACGTGTTTTTAATATCAATGTTCTCGTGTTACTGACTACCGCAACACATATTCTCTGACCTGACCTTGCAAAGAATGATATAAACTTATGAGGCTTATGTGACCAATCTATAGTGGCCAGTCTCTGAAAGTGTTATCTTTAATCAATTTGTTCAATGTATTATTACTTTTTGTACTAATTCATGTTTTTGAACAACGACCCGGATAATCCAAAAACTTTTTATTCACAAACTGCATTTGAAATTCTACTTCTTCCAAACTGTAACGCGGATTTAGGAACCACAATTTAAAAGCGCTATTTCAGGTTTATGCAAAAATTCTTTTTTTCTTGTCATTTGTGAAAAAGGTAGAGTCACTCTGTAAGGGCGTTAGTTGAACGATGTTGGCATTTGCATAGTTAGATTTATTATTTCTCACAAAATAACATTTTAAGAAGGCTGAACATATTACTTCTGAATTACTCACTATAAAAAATATATTCATTAAGTTTTTCTCTGAAGAGTCCAGCATAATGCACACACAATTGAAAGCCATTAGCACACTAATTAAAAAACTTTTAATACAATTCAAATTGAACCAGTTAACCGATACTAAAAATAATCCTTTGCATTCTATTCACTAAATTTCTACTTCCTTTTTTCTCGGCATCCCAACAACATTGCAATTGTGAATAAATATGCAACCTGTGAGAAGGGGTGGTACGTACGCCCAGTCACACAATTACGCCTGAGGTATAGCGGAGCAGAGGTCAGATGGTCTCAAGACAGAATTGAAAGAATCTGGAATATTATCCTAAGCATGTGATGTTGTATATGGGCACACACAAAGTTGCGCGTGTGTGAGATCACACATTTTGTCTGAGCACTGCCCCCTAAATCAGCTCAATGAGTTGAGAGAGAACAGAGGACGGCGGGCAGGGTGTGGAGTGACGGTGTGGAAGGCGGTTGGAGGCTGTAAGGGGAACAAATTGGAAGACCAAATCCTCAAAAAACAAAATAAAAAAGGTACTTTTGTTCAATGAGGATTCGCGGGAAAAAAAATGTTCATTGCTGAGTTTACTTTATTTTCAACAGGTGACCACTTGTGACCCCCATTATGAGGAGCCTGTTTCCAACCGCACTTCTTCTTCAACTTCTCGGGAGTTGCATCGGCCAATTCCCTCGTCCCTGCGCCAACACAGAAGGCCTACGGACCAAAGAGTGTTGCCCAGTGTGGGACGGAGACGGCTCGGCGTGCGGCGCCCTATCAGGTCGTGGTTTCTGCACTGAAGTGGTCGTCTCGAACGAGCCCGATGGCCCGCAGTACCCTCACAGCGGGATTGACGACCGGGAGCGCTGGCCTTTGGCTTTCTACAATCGAACCTGTCGCTGTGCTGGAAACTACGGAGGTTTTGACTGTGGGGAGTGCAAGTTTGGCTTCTGGGGTGGAAACTGTGCAGAGTACAGGGAATCGGTAAGGCGAAGCATCTTGACCCTGTCTGCTGCTGAGCAACAAAAGTTCATCTCCTACCTCAACCTGGCCAAGAACACCATCAGCCCTGACTATGTCATCGCTACGGCAACCAGAGCAGAGATGGGTGAAAATGGTGAGAATCCTATGTTCTCTGACATCAACACCTACGATCTGTTTGTCTGGATGCACTACTACGTGTCACGGGACGCCTTCCTGGGAGGGCCAGGAAATGTGTGGACCGACATCGACTTCGCCCATGAATCTGCGGCCTTTCTACCCTGGCATCGTGTCTACCTTCTCCACTGGGAAAATGAGATAAGGAAGATTACAGGAGATTTTAACTTCACCATCCCATATTGGGACTGGAGGGATGCTCAAGCCTGTGATGTATGCACAGATAGTTTGATGGGTGGACGCAGCTCTTTCAACCCTAACCTTATCAGCCCCGCCTCAGTCTTCTCGTCATGGAAGGTAAGAATATTTCAAATACCTTGTCTACATTATGTTTGTAAAGTCATTATTATGAAACCTTGCACAAAATACCACACCAGAAAAAGAAAGAATATGTATCATCCGCTTATAAGATATCGGTTCACCGAGGAGTAGATTAGGTTAGATTAGAATTTTATTTCATCATGTATTCGGGAAATTTCTTGGTTGCAGTGGCAAGACAGACACAAGACACACAAGACATTGTAGACCTAGGTAAAAAAAAACTGGAGCCACACACATGAAAGTAGCAATTAGAAAGCCCAAATTACTAAAATAATCAGTTATTGGCACAAAATTACCCACCTAATAAGTGTGAGGGTTGTTACACATGTACAGCTGATTGGATGTTGTGGCACTTAATTGATTATTAATATTGGCAGATAGTATCCATTTTCATTTGCTGAAAAACTAGCCTATGCGCAGGTTTTTGCTCTTAGTGAAAAACTTGTAGATGCCATAAGAAGGTATTACATACTACTACTCTGCCAATTAACAGGGTAGAAGTGGCATATATTGTTTTCTTACTCAAATGAGCTATAAGCTTTTTATTTTCAAAGGTAATTTTGCAAGATGACCCAAAAATGATATAAAATCTGTTTTGGGATGACATTTCTTGTGTGTGGTTTGAAGTATTAGTTTAAGCAATTGTGTGTGTTTTTGCCACTTCCAATTAATCTAAATTATTGGATTGCACATCACCAAAAAAAAACAATTATTAACATTTTTTTTTAGTTCTATCCTTTATCCTCAATCCCTATAAACAAAAATGAATGCCTATCTGAAAAAGTTGAATGGTTTGTGGGCATCTGTCTGTTCTTGTGTAGGTGATCTGTACTCAGCCTGAGGAATACAACAGTCGTGAGGCATTGTGCAACGGGACAGGAGAAGGACCACTATTGCGTAACCCCGGCAACCACGATAGGAACCGGGTACAGCGACTCCCGACATCAGGTGATGTCGAGTTCGCTGTGGGCATACGTGAGTACGAAACCGGATCCATGGACCGCTTCGCCAACATGAGTTTCAGGAACGTTCTTGAAGGTAAGAACGGTAGACAAACACACACCACATTTACACACTAATACGATTGTATTACTGTACTACTCACATGCCTAACGAATGATTGTGGAGATAATCCTCGGGCTAATCTCTCTAATCTAGAGAAGGATTTTTGGCCCATTTGCAAGATCACACGGGGATAGATATTCATTATGGTTAGAATGTCTGTCCTTTAGTCCGCCCCCATCCATTTTTGACAACAATCATAGTAAGCGGGTTTCACTCGGGTACCATCAATCATCGCTCTATCAATAAATTATATCCATCCACCTACATCTGCTCTGACAGCCACCCACGAAACAAACACTAATGGCAAGCATCACCAATTGCAATTTCATTTCTGTATTTCCCCATTCATTTATTCATTCATCCATCTTCCATACCATGCATCCTTGTAAGGGTATTTTCCCATGAAAATAATATTACAGGCATAGTACTGCAGTAGTAGTTGAAACATTACTGTAGTACTTACTTTTACATTATGAAGGTCTGAGTAACCAAAGCAGTGATGACAATGGGTGATTTTGCCATTTCAGAAACATGAACTTGGAGCATATATTTGATTTGCTTTGCAAAATATTTTTAAGCTGATGCGGAGAGCTATAACATAGTGTTCAAGTGTTAAAATATATATATATATATATATATATATCAGTGGGGGCGGTGCATTTTCTGGTAGCGCCTTCAACGTATCAATCCAACCCTCAAAAACTATTTTATGGCTATAAAACCTCTACTGCAGCTACAGCTGCGACACATACAAAATAATCAATAAATTAATGCACAAAAATGGGGTAAAATCCACTTCCTATCAGCATTTCATGATTAAATACAAATACTGGAGCTTTTCAGACATTAAAACCCGGCCAGGGGGTGATTTTCCCGGGAAAAGACAGCGATTAACGTCAATGGCGTACAGGCAAACATTAC